>NC_092515.1:19607686-19907686 GCF_047511675.1 Marmota flaviventris | reverse complement strand
CTTCTCCAAACTTTCCACAATTGAGGGGTTTCCTTAGGTTCACGGATAAAATAACATTGTAACCCAGTCCCCTGAATGAACAAATGAATGAACTATTGCATGAGATCATTTTGATTCCCTAGGATAGTGTTTGTGCTCTCAGAGAAGGACAGCTACATGAATAATAGAAATATAAAATTTAAGCCCGGGATTTGGGACCTCTTCAGTAGCTTTCAGATCTTCCAGTTTAAGAAAGCTAATTATTCACACCCACTCTACCATGAAACAGCAACAAAAAGAAGTGTTGCTGCTCAAAAAGAAGTGAGCAGCTCATCTCCAAAGATGTGTAAGCAGAAACATAGGAACTATCTTGTAGAACCAGGGATATTCCAGTCTTGTGCTACTACCAATACGGTCCATGGACCTCCTGCATCTGCCTCACCTGGGACATATTAGAATTGCAGAATCTTGTTAGAAATGTTCTGCCCCAGAACTACTGAATTATAATCTGTACTTTATCAAGATCCCTAAATAATTTATGGCCAACATGATTTCCATTCCAGTCACATATGGAATCACCTGGGCAATTTTAGCTTTTAAATACTAATTCTCAGGCCCCATACACAATCAAGTGAATCAGAACTTCTGCTAGTAAGACCTAGACATCTTTATTTTAAATGTGCCCAGCAATTCTAATGCAGTATGAGTGAGAACTTCCCTTGAAGGTTCCTATACTTCAGATGCAGCCATATTTGAGAAATTTTCCTTCTTTTCCTTATTGTTGTTTGTTCCCATAGTTAATTGTATTAGTCAGCTTTTCAGAACTGTGACAAAATACCTAGGAAAATCAATTTAAAGGAGGAAAGATTTATTTCAGCTTACCATCCATGGCCACTTGGCTCTGTTGCTTTGGGCCTAAGGCAAGAAACATCATGGTAGGGGGTACCTCATGGAGAAAAGCTGCTCAAATCATGGAGACAGAGGGAGAGAGAAAGAAGCCAAAGACAAGACAGAGCACGACTAGACCTTATTTCCTGTTACAGTTTAACTTCCCCAGAAGTTCATGTGTGAGACAATGCAAGACAGTTTAGAGGTGAAATGATTGGGTTGTGAGAGCCTTTATCTAATCAGCGCATTATTCTCTGATTGGGATTAATGAGTGGCAATGTAGGTAGGTAGGCTGCCGCTGGAGGAGGCAAGTCCCTGGGGGTGTGCCTTTGGGCATTTATTTTGTAAACTGAGCTTAGTCTCTTTCTGCTTCCTGATGCCAAGTCCTGGGCTGCTTTCTCTGTCACATACTTCCACCAAGATGTTCTGCCTCACCTCAAGCCCTAAGGAATGGAGCTGGCTGTCTATCAACTGAGACTTCTGAAACCATGAGCCCCACATACACTTTTCCTCCTAAAAATTGTCCTTGTCAGGTTTTTGGTGATACTGGCAAAAAAAGCTGACCAAAACATCTCCTAAGTTTTCACCGGCAGCCCCTTCAATTATGAAATGATCAGTGGATTAATTCATTAATGAGGTTAGAACCCTCATGATCCAATCACCTTCCAAAGGCCTATCCCTGAATACTGCTGCATTGGGAACCAAGTCTTCAATACCTTAGTTTGGGGAAACATTTCATATCAAACCATAACAGGAATGCATGAATATCACTTTTAAAAGTCAAAGGATATAAACTAATGTACACTGAGAAGCAAGTTTCCCTCATTCTTAACCTTCATTACTCCCAATCCCTCTCCAAAGGCAAGAAATGTTAATTGTTTTTATCTTTCCAGAGCTTTTGCATACATGGTCAAACACACCCATGCATATACACCATTCTTCTTTATATTTGCCTATACATGCTATTCTTCATCTTGCTATTTTCACTTAACAGTATACCTTGGACATTGCTCCATTGCAGAAAACATAATTCTGCCTCATTTTGTGACAGCTGCATACTCGTATTCTATTGTACAAATGTAACATAATTTATGAACCAGTTTCCAAAAGGTTGCTTCCAATTTTTTGCTCCTACAAACTATCCACAATGGATGATGATACATAAAATAGAAGACACTTCAGTCATTCTTTCCCTTGTTTCCTGGATTTTTTTAATAGCATTTATTACTAACTCCAGGTGACTGCATTGTTATCATGCAGATTAGGATATTTCTAAGAACAGAAAGGGGCTCTAACAGTTATATGAGGACATAAATGTGACTACATCAGGCAACTGGGACACAAGGCCATCCTATCTGACATATTGTGTATTCCTTGTGTGTTTATCATCTACCTCCCTACCATGTAATCTCCTAGAGGGCAAGAACTATTCTGTTTTGTTCACTGCTGTTTCTCCGGTACCCTGAGTGATAGCAGGAATATGGCAGAATCTCATTAAATATTTGATGAATGAATAACTGAATTAAAATTAATGTATCTGAATATCATCACTGGCACATATGTGAGAATATCTTTAGGATAAATTCCTAGAAGTCAAAGGGCATCCAAGGGTACATACGTTTTATAATTTGGTAGATATGGCTATATCATATTCCTTGGGATGTGTACTTATTAACATTCCCACCAACAAGGAGAGTGGGACTTCATTGCCTGTGTGTGTGCATGAGTGCACAGACATCCATATTCAATATGTTCCACGCAGAGACCTTGCTGCCACAGCACTACCCAGAGTGGGCATTGAAGTTTATGACTTCCAGAGGCACACATTTTGTTACCTGAGGAGGTGAGGAGAGAACCTCCCCATACCCACTGATGAGGGTGTTTGGTGCATCCTTTCTTCTCCCAGTACTCCTTGCAGGCAAGATCAACATTTGCAAATTACCTTCCAGAGCCCTGACTATCAGACACAGCGAGGCAGCACCTAGTACAGGCCTGGCTCAATAAATGTTTAATTAATTAATCAATCAAGTCAAATCAAAGATTAGGTTGATTATCTAGATTTTTTTATCTATATAGCACTAGGCAACTTGTTAATTGCTTTTTCTTTTCTTTTAAAGTTTTGTACTGAAATGATAATATGTTTTGGATTTATGTAGATATAGCCTCAGAGGTCAAAAATCTGATAAGTATGAAATATTACCAGGGTGTCCTCCACAGCAGATTGCTGCAAAAGCAATAGTCATTATCCTAGAAGTCAATGCCTTAATGTTACCATAATGCTGAGGTACAAAATATTTTAGCTTATGATGAGATAACTGAAATCCACAAATATGGTTCTACAAAAATATAAAGCCAAACTCAGAGAAACTCCATCAGCACTATTTTCCCCCACTGTGGATGTCCACTCTGAGGCTGATCATGAGGAAAAAGGAATGTGTTTTTGCATAATATTCTTAACTGTAACCCTCCCAGGGGGATTCCATTGGAATCTAGGCATGCCATAGCTGTGTAAGAAAATATTATGATGGGTAATATGTAGGAAAGTGAAAACCTGATAATCAAATAATCACAGTGAAGAGAAATGCTATATGATTCCTGTGCTTAATAAACTTCCCATAGATAATGGAGATCTCTAGGAAATCCTACCCAATAACCTCATGGAGCATGGTTGGTTTTATAAGTGTCTTCACATATTCACGTAAGAGTCATGAATTATTTTTCTTAGTTTCATTTACATATCACAATATGCTGAGATTTTTGTGCTATTTATTCCTAGCTATATGTACTAGACTTGGCCTTAATTAATCTGGTTGTAATTGTGCTCTTGGTGCATTTGGGACAGTAATGGCATCCTTAGGGCCTTCTCTGAGCAATCCACAAGCAGGCCTCCAGAGTAGATACATCCAGAACCTGCCACGGTTCTGAGACTGGCAGAAGCTCTGCCCACACAGGCCCTAGACCTCAGGAAGGTGCAGTATAGAGAGCAGGAAACCCTAACAGGTTCTATCCAATTGGAAATTTCCAGTAGCTTCCAGAAGCTGAAAAAAAAAAATTCACAAAAGCATTTGCCCCTTACTTTCTAAAGATTTGCCTTTGATTTTTAAAAAGCTCTTTTGGGTTGAGTTAGAGCACTCACTCACACATTCGTCTGGGAGGCGGTGATCTGGCAGCAGCCCATGGCTCAGAGACTGCCAGGAGGACTCCAGCAACTCAAGGAGGCCTCAGATTCCTCGCAGTCTGAGCCTGAGCACAGCGACGCGTGATCCCGACCATAAGCGCTGCCTTCACAGGCTGTCGGGGAGTGTGAACCCGGGACAGCAGAGCTGGCTGGCAGCCGTGCACTAGCCACTTCCTCCTCTACCCGCAGCGATGCAAACACTCAGAAAGATCAATGCTGTTGCTTCAGAATTTCCCTCTTTCCAACATTGTCAACACACGTTCAGCCACACATAGTGTGTATATAAGTCCACAAATACACATGCCAACACACACATTTATCACATGTCGATCTTCATGGTCAACTCCTTTAAGTGGTGCAACACCCCCCAAACGAGTGGCCAACTCAGGCCTGGCTGAGGACTGCCTCCCACTGGCTCTCAAGGGATCTGAAGTCTAATCAAGGTCACAGAGGCCTTGGAGACTGTAATCTGGGGACCTTGCAACCATACAGGGACATTTGTGCCTTCTTCAAGCCTGGACATGCCTCCAGGACCTGAAAAATACATCATTAATCAGAAAGTACAGCAGTAGTGTCCCAAAGGGGCAGTGACTTGAAGTATGGACACAGAGCTGGCGTTGCTTCTCCTGGGAGAAGCATGTCACCCATGATTCGTCTTCCATCAAGTGTCATGGTATGACCTCTTAACAGATGGCGGCTCTGGAACAGCTAGGTTCCAAATCACCTGTGTCTGTTGTAAAAAGAAGAAATGACACTGTCTTTTCCAGGGACTCTCATCAAAGCCACCCAAGTGCTATGGAAAGAACACAACTTTGGTAATAGGGAGACTTGGGTTCAACTCTAGATCTTCCATAAATAGCTGAGTGACCTTGAACAGCTTTCAGAAGCTTTCAGAACTTTGATTTCTTATACTTTAAAATGAAGCAACAGTATTCACTCCCTCAGTTCGCTGTGTGAGGCTTAAAGATAATGTGTCTTAAACAGCACCCCATAGAAGTGTGACATGTGGAGAGAGAGAAGGAGCTCAATAGTTAACCCACTGAGGAAAAAAAAAACAACTCAGCCTCCCTGTGGTCTTTCTTCCAAGAATAGGGAAACCCTTGGAAGCAGAGATCAGACCAATGTGCTTCTGTAAAAAGATCAGAGCTTTGGAATTGACCACAGAAAAGGTGAGTGAGTTGGGGACACTTGGAGTGAGTCTAGGTGATAGAGTGGTATGTGAAGAGGAAGCAGAGAAGGTGTGGATTGAGAAGAGCAAAAGGAAAACCCTGTGCTGACTGTGCCCTTCCCACACTCCCACCTGGAAGAGAGAGAAACTGAGGGAGGCTACTGAGGCACATAGAAGCCTCACAAGTCAGTGTCCTCAACAGCAGATCTCCATGTCTCTGATCTTCATGTCCACTTTGTTGACCTTCAGGAGCAGATTCCTCTACACACACACACACACACACACACACACACACCCCAATCCACTAGGAAGGTGAAGACTGGTCCTGTGCAGGTCCCCAGTTAGCTCCTCTGAAATAACTCCCTACAGTATCTTCTAAGGCTATAGTCAAACCAGTGGGGATCCCTGGAGACCCAGTAAGGTCATGGTGAAGAGCTTCATCCATGCATAGAGACGAACCAAGAGGACTTGGCACTCCTAGCTGGAGGGTATACATCCATCCCATAGGCAGTTGAGAATGTCACCTATGTTATCACTGCTCTGGTCCAGGAGGTCAGCTTTGAACACACAAGAGGGAAGCTGTCAAGCAGTTCCCCTAAGAAGAAAAGCAGAGATTGGAAAATGCCCCTGGGCAGCTAATTTAGGGAATCTACGTAATGTGATAGGAATGGGGCAAGAGGGAGAAATTTCATTTCAGACTTCTTCCTGGAGAAAAACGATGTCTGTTTAGAGGAAATGCTTCAATAAGCTGTGTGGGGTATGGGGTACAGGAGCATGTTCAAGTACTAAAGATGGCAAAGAAACTCCCCTCTAAAGAGCATCCTTCAACTGGAGGGTGCTTTGTTTCATGTGTTTGGCTTTGTGAGTTTGAGCATAGGGCTAAGGAGAGACTGAAATTTTGTCATGGAGAAGACAAAATCTTTGTACCCTGACATGATGAAGAGCCAGATGGCTGGTTGGGCAGCTTCTAGAAAGCAGCTGGGAATGACCAACAGTGGTCGTTGGTAGCCAGCAATTTCTATTGAGGATGCCATGAGGTCTTTGAGCTATGACCCTAAAAGGAAATTCTTTTCTGCACTCACATATTTGACACTAATGTGTGGGTTTTCCACACCACACAATTTTCTCTGCAGACACCAACTGGGTATCCAATGATTCAACTCCTTTCTGACACTAACCATCCAGAAACTGCAGCAGACACCACATCAGACACCAATTGCAAATAGGACCCAAGGTTACCCACACTGCTGTCCAACTTGGCTAAAATTAGGGGTTCTCAGGTGCAATAATTTTCTATATTGTCTCACAGCAGGGAGATGATTTGCTTACTATCAATGACTTAATTAATAATATCAATGAGCAATTAATGGTACCAATGAGGAGCCAGATGACAAAATACATAGGATGAGGTCTAGAAGGGCCAGGAGTCCTGAAGAAGCCTCTGTCCCCATAGAATTTGGTGTGCCACCCTTCTGGCATGTGGATATGTTCACCAATCCAACAATTTATCAAATCTCATTGTTTAAGAGTTTTTAGAGCTTAATCTCCTGTTCCCCTCATCTTCCAGAGGTCATTGCATGCAGCTGAAAGTTCCAAACCTCTAATCACTTGCTCCTTCTAGTGAACAGCATTCTAAGTGCCCCAACCTAAGTCACTCATTAGCATAAACTCAGGTATGCCTAAAGGGGGCTGATTATAAATAACACAGGATGCTCCTCTCACTCAGGAAATTCAAAGGTATTTTAAAGTTCTGTGCCAAGAACTGAGGACTAAGAATGAATATATTTCTTATTATATCACAGACCCTCTCTACCATTTCAGTGATCAGTAATGGTTTGTGGATAAGGATTTTAGAGGGTACCAGAGCAACATCTAGATTGACATGTGAGCAAAACACATACATCAAGCCTAGACACAGGATTCAGGAAATGAGGGCATGCACTGGAAAAAGAACACAAAATAACAGACAGAGACTTAGATGCGGACCCACTCTGTGGCTAATGATTTTTGCGAGTCTGGAAAAATTCCTTCCCCTGTCTAGGTTTTGTTACTTAAACCTAAAGTAGACTCATGGCCTCAGATTCTAGGACTCTGGTTATAGTGCAGCACTCTTCACTGTTCAGCTTGAAGTGGTGGTGGCAATTAGCAGAGCATTTGTGCATTTATATGGAGTGTGCTTGCTGCCCCAATATAATGGATTTTCTCACAAATTACACGTGCAAAGAACTGCTCAGGTTGAACTTTAAGATCACTTCAGATGCACTATTGATTTTCATTATTTTAGTTTTCTCCATCCCTGAGTTCCTTGCAATGATCCCCCAATTTGATTTTATCCAGCAGAATAATCTCTGCCTTCTCCTTCTGGTAACCAGTTCATAAAACCTCAGAACTTGGAAGTCTATGGCAGTAGGCTGGTTTGGAGAGAATGTTTATTCTTCCAAAGGAATGATAGTTTCTGACCTTCTGAAACCAGTAGAGACTTCTCTGGTGTCCTTCAATGGCAATGTGGATAACTAATCATGCATGTACACACTCCTCTTATACAGTAAAGCAAGCAACTTTTGTAATGAAAAAAAATATCCCTCCAATGCAAAAATTCTTTATGCTCCTACTATGGCTGCCCATTAGAGAACACTGAGCAGCTCTTCTGCATGGGGGCTCTTCCAGTGCCCATTTTCCCACCTATTTTGCCCTTCTCACCCTGTTTCCTTGCAGTGCTGGGCCATACAGCTTTCAGGCAGAACCAATTCCCCAAAGGAGCAAGTAAGTAGAATTAAGCCCTTTCCTATTCTTTTTAGATAAGAAATACAATTTTGGCAGAGAAAGGATGTTTACACTCATGCCAACATTTGCTTCTAACCTCTGCTTGGCATTTGTTTTCCTGGAGAAGTAGGTTAAGCACCATCATATGCAAACAAAGCTAAAATATTTCTGAGGTTATAGAATTGAGCACCAACCATCACTTATATTTCTAAAGAATTGACTCCTAATCTCCAAAAAAAGGAGGGGGGTTGGTTAGGGATCCAGACTTCCAATTTAACCCAGTGGATCTTGAAGCTAACTTAATAGGGAACAGAGTGTCCTTGATTAGGATTCAAGTGTGTTTGATGGAGGTGAGTGGCAAAAAGCAAACTGAGGGTGCAAAGTGGGGATGAGATTTTAGAAGAGGAGAATATTGAGGAAGAGAAACTGCAAACAGTTTAGTGAGGATCAATTGGCTGCTTAGCAGCAAATATCACTTGTGTGCTTCCTTTATGGAATCACACAACTATTTCCAAGTGTTTTTGATTGCTGCATGCATGGTCTCAATATGGCACAGTTTCTAACCAATTGGATTTCACGTTCCTCTGTGCCAGCTTGGTGATGCTTTGCATTAAACTCTTCAGCCTGTTAACCTCCTGGGTAACTATTCTGGGTGGGCAATCAGACTCCCTCATAGCACTTTACCTTTTTCTCTTTAAGAGAGAAAGTTGTTGGTGTTGTTGTTGGTGGTGGTGGTAGAGGTGGTGGTAGTGGTAATAGTGGTGGTGGTGATGATGAATAAGAGAAAGTCCAATCGGGTCGCCATCTTGAAAATTGAACTCATCCATTTAAAAGAACCCAGATAATGGGCCTTTTAAAAATCTTTTCTGGATCATTACTAGGAAGAGCTTAGTCCTCAGCCTCTGCGCCTCTCTCTCTCTCTCTCTCTCTCTCTCTCTCTCTCTCTCTCTCTCTCCTCTGCTCTTTGGGGGAGGACCAGGCCTCTTCATATTTGTTCTTTTAGAATCAAGATAACTTAGAGCCCTGATGTGAGCAAGACACTTAGGAAGTTTGGTCCTGGGCAAATGGAACCTGGGGGAGAGGGACTAAGAATTTAGGAACAATGGAATCAGACTTCATTAATCTCAATAGTAAATATGTAAATCCTCCTGTGTCTAACACCAGCAGAAAATATTTTCTTCTTCAGGGGACATAGAAAGAATCTCCAAGCAGAAGCCATTTGCCCATGGACTCTCTTGTTGGTCCAAAAGAACTTAAAACCTTGGGTAAAGCCAAGAATTGAATCCCTGAGCAAGCTCACTGGAACTCCAATACAGCCTATCATTTACCTTGAAAAATCTACAGTCCCTCTCCCCATGTTCCTCCTACCTCTTTCCAGAAAAGGAAAGGAGCACATTAGCTTTGACACTAGGAAGCATTCAATATTGTGTCACTGCTCCTTCCATAATGGGACACTTGTTGGGTCAGAATGGCTCACTTTCAAATCTCCTTCCCATAAAGTCAAGGCAAGGCTCAGGGTGATCTATCTCTGTGGACGGTCTGGTTTACTGAGTTTCAGCTGTAACTTCTACTTCAATGAGAGATGCACAGAGCTCATCAGTACCAATGGGCTACTGGAATAAGGTGATGAAAGCCATATTCCACCAACACATAAAATTTCAGTGACAATAATAAAGGGTTTGGGTGGCAATTATAACAAATGCCTTTGACTTACAATGAAATAGAAAGACCTCTTAGCTTAGAGAAATCAAGAACAAATGTGTTTGTAGGTGTTGTGTGCATAAATGTACATAAGTGCATGTGTGCCTTTCAAAGTACCAGAAGCAAAACTGTCCACTGATTTTCTGACAACTTGAATGGAGGCCCTTTCAAATACCAAAACAGAAAGATGACCATGAGCAGATGAATACTGTTAGGAAATTCAGGAAGAGAACACAAGGAAGTCTTGAACACTTGCTATGACTCAGCATTGGCAATTGATCCCAGTGAAGCATCTGCACCAAGCATGCTCATGACAATCCTCCAGGCACTGGAGACCCTGAGGCCAAGCCCAGAAGTTGCAGGGCTCATTGGTTTTACACCCACATGTGCTGACTGAGAAGTGATACCCTGGAGAGCTATGAATTGTTTTATGTATTTTGTCATCTAACGCTCTTAAAATTTCAGGCAAATACAATCAATTTCCAAAAGAGGATATTTCCCCTTATGCCTTTGTCAATGAACCCAGTATTAGAAAGTCACTTGGGTCTTATTTTTTGTTCAGTGATGCCTCTATGAGATAGTTCCATAACTCAGAAAATAACTTTATCAAGGCAATGTGTGGCTTTGTAAATATTAACAGGAAAATAAGAGCTGCTAGAGAGTCCAGTACAGTCAGAGAAGTGGGTCATGGCCAGACTCCAAGCTCCAAAAAGGTGATACAATCAGCACACCAAGGAGAAGCCAGAAGACAGGTCAATTCTGAAATATATAAATACATGCTGTTGTTAGTACAATTCAAAGAGCATGTCTTGTTAGACCATTTTATACAGATATTTCCAAACGCATTCAATCAGCTCCCTCAAATTGACACTGTCACCAGAATTAAATCAATACTTTGTGAGAGAAGAATAAGTATTTTATCTAATAATCAATTTATTTGAGATGTGCAATGGTGGTTGCTAGTAGCAAAGGCACTTCTCAATTATTTACATTTAACTCTACTTTGATCTTTGTATCTGTTGCATTCAGATAAGATGTGAGCTTCTAATTTAATTTTGTTTTTGATTTCCATGACATATCTATTTATGCCAATTGTCCAGGAAGAGAAGGCCATCAGTAATAATAAGAGTTATGGAAAACACTTATGAAGCACTTTTAATATGACAGGCTCTAGGCTTGAGCTATTGCTGGGCAAGTGTATGAGGAAGACACAAATTGGTGTCCCCTTTTATGGATGATGAACTAGAGTTGAGACATTGTCTTATCCCTGAGATTTGACCCAGGCAGCCTGACTCTAGAACCCTGCTCCCAATTACTGCATGGTTCCACTTCTCAGTGGCATAAGTAATTACCAAAGGAAATTTTTGTAAGATTATTTCCCACTTTTGAGTCAGCAAATAACTCAAAACCATGAGAATTAGTTCTAGAATGTACCTAACAGGTGGCCCCATCCGTGAATAAAGTCAAAGTCACTTCTGTTTACTGTTCTCTGTGCTTCCTTTGGTTTCTTTCTATCTAAGATGTTTTTCCCTTTCATTAGAAGCATCATATAAGAGATGGAACAGCAGTCAAGTATATCCTTCAGGCAAGGTGTTTTGTTTTGTTTTTGCAGAACTGGGTATCGAACCCAGGCCTTCATGCATGCTTGGCAGGCACTTTACCACTGAGTATATCCCCAGCCCCAGGCAAGGGGTATTTTCTGTTATAGAATTTTAAAAAAATGATCAAACAATGTTATATACATGCACAATTATGTCAAAATGAATCTCACTATTATATATAACTATAATACACTAATAAAGCATGTTTTAAAAAGAATGATAGAGAAAGAGAGGAATGTGTGGATATGGTTTGGCATGAAACAAAGAATGTCTGTGTAAAAATCTCAGTTTGTCATCTATTAACTTTGTGTTCCTGAGTAAGGATAAATCCTCTATATCTTAGTTTCTTCATCTGTATTATGGGGGTGCAACATGGGGTCAGGGAGAGTGTTGTAAGAAACAACTCCTGGAAAGCTCTTACCAATTGCCCGGTACAAGGAAAATGCTCAGTTCTCAGTTATATGAGTCCTGATCACCCACTGGGATCCCGCTAGCACCACACCCTGCATGATGCCTGCTATGGGGCTTTGTTTCTTCCTTCCCCACCCCACTGTCAATCACTCCCAGGCCTGGGTTCTGCCTCATTTCATCTCAGGATCTTCAGCCTCTAACATAGTTCCTTACCCATAGTTGGCATTCATGAACATCTGCTGATTGAATGATCACATACATCATTCAAGATTATAGATAAAGAGTAGTTCTATATAAAGATTATATCAAGGCTATATACTTCCATCCCAGACACTGTGCAGATGAGGTAATTGAAGCTAAAAGAGGCCAAGTCTTTAACAGAGGCCACAGAACTGTATGGTAGCAGAGCTGGAAGGGGTATCTAAGCCACTGACTTCCAGTCCAGTGTATGCACATAACCGCAGAATGCCTCAAGTTTGCATTTTCTTAAAAATATTTTGTCAAAGGCCAAGAGTGATAACATCATTAATATTATCAAACTAGGACACATTCAGAAGCTATTTTTCCAACTTCCTGTAACTTACATGTCAGCAATCCATCACTTAAAATTAAAAAAAAAAAACTTGCAAAAATACGGACCTAAACAATTTTAGTGTTGTCTTGCATCTTAAGTAATTACACAGTAATACCATGATAATCTAATAGCAATTGACAAGATAAAAATGCATAGTAATCATGTATTATACCTGATATAAGCAATATTACATTACCTAATACTCTGCCTTTTACACAACTATTTCATTACTTGGAAGCTCCCTGGTAATGAATATGCTATTAAGCAGGGTTTTTTTAATTTGCATGTTTCTCTTATAGTGATTCTTCAATAAATTTTTCTGACTTCCTTCATAAATAAGTTTCATTATTCCTCATTATTAAAAAAAAACACATTCTCCTTTCCAGAAAGAATGTCATATATTAGATGACCTTCCTATATGAAATCATAAATGAAAAAGGGCCAGACAATAAGAAAATAAGTAATCAGACAATAGGGTACTAAATACAGCTGGGCAGACATAAGGAAGTATGGTATAGTTAAACGTCTGAAAAAAGAATATTTTACAACACAAAAACCAAAAGGGAATTTAGTTTTGCCTACAGCGTGAGACAAGTCCCAGCTTTTGTACAATTTATCACTGATTTCTTCATATTGTTGTTTTAAACATGCTTTTAAGACATACTGGATAACTAGTAAAAATTGTATACAATTCAAATGACATTTCAGATAAGTTTTATTGACTTAATGCTCTGATAATAAAATTATAACAATCAGTATTATTCTGATTTATTGCAATTTTTACTTTCACTTTGTAATGGACTTGGTGCATCACAGAATTGAACGTAATGTTGCTGCCACCTCAAGGTCACTCACTGGAAATGAGATGGCTCACTTCAGTCTAATGCACTAAAGCAAGTAAATAACTGAGGGCTTTATGGATGAAAATACCACTTTGTGGTCACGTCACAGTAAATCTAAACTTTTATTTGCAATGAAACAATGGGTTTTATATGCAATTTCCAATGAAAACATTCTCTGGTGATGCTGGGTAAGGCTGGTATGGCATTGTGAGTATTAGGTCTGCAAGAAAAGAGCCTTTTATATCACAGTCCAGGGGAAGAAATGTCAATTCATCAAACCAAAGAACCATCTGTGCATAACTAGAATATTGGCATGGCATAATCCAGTGGTTCCTTAAATTTAAATTTAAAAATTGTCCTTGAGTTTATTTTTCTTCCATAAAACTTACCTGGCTCTTTTCCTCTCCCTCTTCCAATCTTTTCCAGTTGGTGACCTCGATGAACCTGACCCTCTTCCGTCTGGATTTATCAAAATTACCCTTAATGTGAACAAACAGTTCCCAGGAAATACCAATGAGCCGAATCACTCAAGGAGATCGATGTTTTGCCTAACAGATTGTCAAAGATCAACTTTTCATAACACTGGTTTGGCAAGGTAGAACTGTAAATTAGAAAAGAGGAAAATGTGTCGATATTTTTCAAATTTTAAAATGCATATACCTTCTGACCAGAATCTCATTTCTAAAAATTTATTTTTCAAGAATAGCCACACATGGGCACAAAAATGTGTGTGTGCAAGGAAATTAATAACAGCAAAAGGTGGGAAACGAACTAAATGTCCATCAACAGAAGACTTGTAAATTATGGCGAATCCATAAAATGGAATATGATGCAGTCTCCGAAATCAACAAGGCAGCCCTATACATATCAATATGGCACAATTTCCTCGATCATATGGTTATGTGGGGAAAAAAAAGCAATGTGCAAAACAGTGTGTATAGTATGCTTAGTGTGTATGTATTTGCATAGAATCTCTTTGGAAAAAATACAATAAACCATTAGCAACGGTTCCTTTGTAGAGGAACTGGGGGCTGATAACAGGGATGGGGGAACCTGATTTTCACTGTATGCCCATTTTTTCTTAATTTCTATATTGTACAAATGTATTAACTGCTTGAAATGTATAAATCAAAAAACATTTATGAAAAACTGCTTTGGTTTGTAATTCAGAGACAAAGTCAATAACTATGAGGGCAAAAACACAACAGGACTGGAAGGGAGGAGGGAACAAGAGAGAGACACGGGCGGGGCGGGGGGGGGGGGTAGGTAAAGGCCAGGCTGCCATTGGGGGCTTGCTGGAGGCCCTGCCTTCCTCTTGAGGGTTCCTCTGCTCTAATCCAGCCTGAACCCACATCTCTCCCCTGGGCTTCTCATTTTCTCTATTCTCTGACTTTGCACTCATTCTTCTTTCATTTCTACCATTCTCCTCCTAGTCATCAATTCTCATTTCAATTTCTCTGATCCCTTGTGTTCTGCCTGCCTCTAAGTCCCCTACATGAGGAGGCCCAGAGCCAGCCTTCCAGTTCCTGGTGCCAGTATGTGGCCGGGCTTGCCAGGTACGTGCACGCTGTGTGCACCCCGGATGTACAGAGTGTGAAGAAGCAGCATTGCGGTTAACAGCCCCATCTGCCATCCGCCCTCTACTAGAACTCAGAGGATTCGTCAGAGTTGTCTGTGTTTTGCTTCTTTTTTAAGCCCAAATACCACAATGATGAACAAATTATCTGCCCATGGAACAGCACTGGCTAGCATGCAGAAGAAATGAGGTTTAAAAATCTGGAGATATGCCTTGAATTAAGAAGAAGGCAATGGGTGGGGAGTCCACCAAAAATCTCTCAGAAATGGAACCAGGGTCAGGCAGAAGAAATTGGATATCTGTGTCGAATATCACCCAGAGAAGATGAGGAGCATCAAACACAGAGGAGGAGGCTGGGCATGGTGGAACACGACTATAATCCCAGCAGCTCCGGAGGCTGAGGCGGGAGGATCGCAGGTTCAAACCCAGCCTCAGCAACTTCTCGAGGTTCTAAGCAACCTAGTGAGATCCTATCTCAAAATAGAAAATAAGAAAAGGGCTGGGGATGTGGCCCAGTGGTTAAGTACCCTTGGATTCAATCCCTAGTACCACCACCACCACTACCAACAACAACAACAACCACAAAAAAATACAAAAAATAGTGGAAAGGAGAGGGAGGCTAAGAAAAGAAGTGAGTATACCTATTGCTTGGCTTAATGTGTTTGTTAGGTTTAATTTGCCTTTCCCATTTTTCTTTTATTAAAACAAATCTCTTGCTATCTTTACAACTCCTTTCAATGACACATCCTTAACAGTGAAGCCCAAATTCTATTTGACAATGCTTAAGAACCTAAATTCTGTCAAACATCTTTCAAAATACTTGTTTACAAGTCACCAATGTGCAGTATTTTATAAGCATTCACATTTCCCCTCTCCAAACCCTCCCAGACGGGTTGGTTTTCTCTTGGTATTATTTTGAAATGCTACAGTCCAAAAGAGTAGGAGTATTTCCACACCAAATCAGGGAGTTTTATAAACTTTGTCCACTTTGAAAATAGACACATCATTTTGATTATATGTAGAAGTTATTGAAAAGCTTAAAAATAAACCCATGAACAATTTATTTGGTCTTAAAAGATGCCTTGGTAGATTTCTGGGATGTAGAAATCTTTCTCTGCTTTTCTTTCAGAGACTCTCAAAGAAAAGGCAAAACTGCTAAGCTCTGCCACCACCTGTGAGAGACATTTCCAGAAAAGAAGGTGATATAGAAACTGGGCCTCCCATCTCCAAGCTCAAGCCTCTTCTCTGTGCAGGGGACCCCAGCCGTACCTCCTCACTGCTCTGCCCATCTCTGAGAACCTTCCAGCTCTAAAATCCTACTACACTAATTCTGAGACAAACAATGAAAGAACGGGAAAGCAAACATGAAGGACAATGAAAAGAAGAGTTCAGAAAGCTTAAGTCAAGCCTGGGGCCCAGTCAGAGACAGAAAATGATCACACGCGCCCCCCCCCCCCCTTTTTTTTTCAGGGATTTTACATAGGTAGGAATTAAGAGAGACCTGCCTCAGGTCCCTTCTTCCACCTTCTGTGTTAATCACCTGCAATCATCTCCCACATATAAATAGACACATTTAAAAATACCCCCACCTCATCAGATGATTCAAACTCTGTTTTGAGATGGCATTCTGGAAATCTGAGAGCACCTGAGATGAGAAAGGGGGAAAGGGGACAGATGAGGTCCCTAAATCATGACTGCAGCTGCAAGGAATTGATGTGGCTGCAGAATGATGGCCCATGGGACAGCCAAAAGGTGGGACTAAAGAGACAGAAGAGTTCCTTCAGACAGTACTTGTGGGTCAGTGAAGGAATTCTCTAGAAGGTAAGAACCGAAGAAAACAACTTTTTGATGAGGCATTGGCCTCCTCAGCCTAGACTCAGAGATGAGGCCTGCAGTGATTAACACCCGCAGTCGCCAATCCTAGGTGAGTGCCCCCTGTTGACTACATCCCAGCAGGCTACAAAGGTGGGTTGGGCTGAATTACTACAACCATGGATGCTACTGGGTTTTCAAAGATTTTTATTCCACATTTAAGAGATTTACAGGAAATCTCCAGGCAGTTAAGCTGAGGGGCTGAGCCTGTCTTTCAGCTGGCTGGAAGCCAATCACGTGGAGGGTAGCTTTAATTCCTGGGATATGGAGTCATATAGTCAGGAAGCAGCCCTGACCCCAGTAAGGTCAGTGTCATGGCCAACTACCCTGGGCTCAATTTAGAGACATAACTATGGCAACGACTGTGCCCAATCGGTTATTAGAGGAGATTTATTGACGGATATGCTTGAATAGCAGAGCCATTAATTGCAATTACCAGACAGGACACTTTGTTCATCTCGGGGAACTGAATGCCAAAATGCCCTAACAACTTTAAAATCCCATTTGCTCTTGGGCTTTCTGCTGGCCTCACTGCACCTGCTTCAGCTTCCCAGTCCTGGGAGGGAGAGGAGAAGGGGCTGAGCTTGACATGGCACCAGCTGGAGAAAATGGTAAGGGCTGGGCACTGGGGCACAAGTTATAGGAACCCCATGCAACTCCCATAAGACCCCTCACAAAGGCAAGGGAGACACAAGCAGTCCCAATCCCCCCTGCCCTTTCCGTGGGTTCCATCAATAGAGTAGCAAAACACCTCCTGCCTTCAATCTGCCAGTCCACGCTGGTAACTTTCTCCAAGACGTTCTGGGTCCCCACTTAGCCATCCTGTGCTGGATGTCGCTCACTGCAGATTCTGTTCACTTTATGGTCCCACAAGCCCAGCAAAAGCATCCCTGAATTTCATCCTCCTGGCCTTTCTCAGGGCACATTCCCCTGATCACCCCATTTCTTTAAAACAGAAATTCCCATTTCTTCCCTGCACCTTCGATTCCCTCACTCTGTTCTCATTTCTTCCTAGGAGAGGAATTGCACCATGTATGGTTGGTCTGTTTACCTGCTTATCTCTCTCTCTCTCTCTCTCTCTCTCTCTCTCTCTCTCTCTCACTAAATTCTAAGGTCCACAAGAGCCAATTTGGCCTGCCCTTTTTCCCAGTGTATTCCTGGTGCCTGGTATAGCACCCAGCACACAATAAGTACTCAAGAAATATTTGTGGAATGAATGAGTGACTTCAGTTCACTCTGCAGTTATTGCTTACCCAAAACTAAATCATAAATGTCCCCAAAGCAGGGATTCTTCCTACCCTTGTTTTTATCATCAGTACTGCACATACCTCCTGTGCTTTAAGACTTAAACAAGTAAATGAGAAAGATCATGAACTGAAAACCTATTCAGACTTCTGAATAAGTAAAAGGACATATCCCACCACTTTTCAAGGAACAGTAACACCTAACACTTCAATTTTGGTTTCTATAGGGGCACTGAACACGTGCTCTCCAGGGTATTCATTCCTAAAACTGACATGACACCCTGTGAGGTGGGGGATGTTATTCTCTGTAAGTTAGAGGTGAGCATTTTGGGTTACACAGCTAGAAGTGACAGTGACAGAGCCACAAAACACAACCAGGCAGTCTAGATCCAGAATCTGTGCCTCTGTGCTATACTAGTGCTCTTTACTTTGAAAACTAGGATAACTATAAAAACAATTAGCTACCCCAAAGAGAGTACTTTGAGTATTATGCTCCCTTGAGTTTATTTTTTTTTTAAATATTTTTTTTGTTGTTGTAGAGGGACACAATACATTTATTTATTTATTTATTTATTTATTTATTTATTTGGTGCTGAGGATTGAACCCAGTGCCTCACACATGCTGGGCAAGCGCTCTACCACTGAGTCACAACCCCAGCCTTTTGAATTTACTTTTTATCTTTTCACTTGAAGTAGATACAAATTACAAATCTTTGATCCAAATTAAGATGAGCTGAGTACCTGGTGCACAATAATAACAATAGTAATCCCAGTTACTCAGGAAGCTGAGGCAGGAAGATCACAATTTTGAAATCAGCCTGGGCAATATAGCAAGATCCTATCTCCAAATACATAATTTCAGTGTTAATAGACAGGAAGACTTTTGATTAATGACCTAACTCAAGTAACTGAAATTTTTCATACACAACACTAATGCCCACTTGTGCTAAATATTAATTTAAGGAACAATTTCCTCAGTGGGCCCTAAAACCCACATAAATATAACCCATATTGCCTACCATTGGTTCTATAATTTACATAATTAAATGGAGTGATTTTGCCAGCACAATGATGCATGCCTGTAATTCTAGAGGTTCAGGAAGTGGAGACAGGAGGATCTCAACTTCAAGACCAGCCTTAGCAACTTAGGAAGGCCCTAAGCAACTTAGTGAGGCCCTGTCTCAAAATAAAAAACAAAAGGGCCAGGAAGTAGCTCATTTGTAAAGCACCCGGAATTAAATCTCCAGAACCAAAAACAAAAAGATTGATTTGGCATTGGGTTGATTACTCTGAAGCACTGCAAGAATCTCAGTCACTTATGACAAATTTTATTATAGTGTCATTTATTCATTCATTACTGTTTGTTTATTGATCGGCATCTATTAGTTCTAGACACTATGGTGGCAAAATATAGTGGATGACCTCCCAAAATTCACAGATGCAGTGCAGGGAGGAGATTGACCTTGACCCAATAAGAACAAAGATAAACTACAAAGGGCAAGGCATTAGGAGGTAAAGGGATTTAACCTGGCCACAGAGGTCAGGGAAGGCTATCCTGAGAAAACAGTTAAGACCTGAAGAAAGATAAAGAAATGACCATGTGAAGGGGAGTGGGAAGAGGTGGCGTTTAGTGCAGCTGCAAAACCAAAATACACTTTAGGGAAGATGGGCAGGTGTGATGGGGATGAGGCTGGAGCAGCAGCCCAGGACATCAGGATGATCTTGAAGGATGGATAAAGGATGGTCTCTTTTAGAAGCCATTGGAAGATTTATAGGCTCCTTCAGAAAAGGAAAGCTTCAAAGACTATTGCTGTGGTTGGGATAAGTGCCCCCCAAATGGCCCATGTGTTAAAGGCTTGGTCACCCTATGACACTCTGGGGAGGTGGTGGAACCTTTACAAGGTGGGGTCTAGAGGAAGGTAGTCATGTCTTTCGGGTGTGGCCTTGACGGTAATATTGAGACTCCAGTCCCTACTGTCTCTCCCCGCTTCTTGGGTAACCATGGAGTGAACAAGCCTCCTCCAGCACACCTATGCCACCACAGGCACAAAGCAACAGGGCCCAGCAATCGTAGACTGAACCTCTGAGACACTAAGCCCAGATTCACCTTTCTTCTTTTCCAAGCTAATCTTATATGTCCCTGATAATAACAGAAAGCAAAAAGCACAGGGGTCTAACACAACTATTTAGCAGGTGAAATTAGCAGCCTTGTATATTTCAGTTCTATGCGCTCTACTTGCCTTAGCAGGAAACTGGAAAAATGAACTAAAGAGAGAAAGGGAGGTCAACAGCAGGGGTTGAAATGCAAAGGATTTCCCAGCCCATCTTAAGATAATCAGAAATTTAGATGACAAGGGTGTGCATCCTGCAAGCCATACAGTCAGGCCAGGCTTCACTACCCTCAGCTAACTCTGCACAGTTCTGCAAATGGCCCGGAAACAAACCTCTGAGTTTAATAGCACCAAGGGTCAACTCACAGCCACCCATGGAGATGGGTTCTATTTTACATTGCCTTTACTAAAACAGTTAAAAAAAAAAAAAAACCTATAAGGTAGCTATTATTCTTGTGCTGACACCAACATTATTATGCATCAGTATAGCAGGGTACTAATTTTAATCTGCACAAAAATCACAGAATTTTCATGCTGAGAGGAAACCTTAAACATCATCTGAATATTTGCGCATTTTTTGCAGTATGTTCATAGATGCTTTCATGAATAGTTTATTTCTCGTTAATATGCATGTTGGGAAAGCTCTAAATAAACTGTGTGTTTTTCATGGGCTACACCCACGTGCATTATCTTTCAAGTCCTCATTATTACCACCAAAACCCCAGCAGGACACACACACACACACAAAAAAAAAAAAAAAAAAAAAAAAACTGTACCCGGATGATGCTCAGTCAATGCTATCACTTGATTGACTTTCAGACGGTAGATAACGGCTGCCTCTGAGTCTGATGGTCAGAACCATAAAGCTGAGAGATTGATTTCATGGAATGTGCTAAAAACATAGGGTAAAGATGAAGTACAATGCCAAAATTTAGTCCACTGATCCCCAAAAGAATTGTGGGGAATAAAAACCAGAAGGAGGGCTGGAGATATAGCTCAGTTTGGTAGAGTGCTTGCCTTACATGCACAAGGCTCTGGGTTCAATCACCAGCACCACACACCAAAAAGAGAAAAAATGGAAGGAGCTAGAACCTGATACTGAGCCCATCTGCATGCTGGCAAGGCAGACCTGCCATCCAGGGACCAAAAGAACTAGGGTCAAATGGGAAAGTCAAGAAGGATATCACATGGCTGGCTGAAAGGTCAGGAGAAAATGAGTGGATTAAGCAAACTGCAAGGTGTTGCCATGTCAGAAGGAAAGTAAAAGATGACAGCTAGAGCCACTTCCAGCTCCTTCCTTTCTTTGATCCATCAGTGTTGCCCTGGCCACCCACCAAGTTCACATGGTCCAAACAGACATTCTGGAATGCATCAGCCTGTTAGCACTCTTATTTCTCAAAATGCAGAGGATATATATCTAAGATTAAACCTGTAGAAACCAACCCCTAGATGTCATTGTTGCTGCTGAAATATCAAATCTTGAGTCTTTGAATTTTTAAATCTGAAGAGATAGCAGTGTTAATCTGAATAAGCCATTTAAATAATGCAAATTTGATTCACTTTCAATGTTTCAAAGCCAAGTCCAAAGTCTTCTGGACTTCTTAACCAAAATGTAACTAAATCTTAGGGTGTTAGCATACATTCAGTTGCCAACAAAATCCGCATTTAAGAAAAATAGGCTGAAAACCCACGTAGTCATATGTGACATTACTAACAAGCTCACATCAAATTCCACGACTCCTAAGCTGATTATAGAGTAGCTTCGTGATGCTGTCCCTCTTCTCCTTTTCTGTGTGTCCTCTGACTTCTGTGCTGGCCTCTGTCATTGGTGCATTGATGTCTGGAGCCTTGCAAATGACAGCTTCAGTCAAGTTCGTGCTGAATGAGCCAAGGTGCTTACTGGCCCTCGACTTCACACCCTATTTCCAAATGCTCCATATTCTTTGTTCCAGTGTCCCTCATCTCCATCTTTTCCTTCTACTCCACATCACACCTGTCTCAATCTTTGCAAATATAATAGTATTGCAATATATATAATCACATTGTATACTCTGAGTCAGGTACCTCAGTGCTTCATGTACATGGCATCCTTTAAACTTTCAACAGCCTTTAAGAGTATCACTATTCCCATTTTACAGATGAAGTGAGGCACAGAGAGGTTAAATAACTCATCCTAAGTCGCACAGCTAGTGAGTGCTAATAGATTTTGAAGTTCAGAGTGAACCAGTCAACAGGATGGATTCTTGGGCCCTCTCTCAGGCCAACTCCCTGGTCCCTAACTGGCTGTCATTTTTTATTCTTTTTCCCAAGCCCCCAGGCCTCCATGTGATACTCTATCTTTCCAAAAGACGGCTCTTGAGTGGATTCCCCAATTAAATACCTACCTGGGAGCTTGTCTGCTAAATGAAATCACTTTTTCATTCACTCACCAAGTATTTACTGAATGTAGCTGCATTCTGGACCCTGTTCTAGGCCAAGGGGAATATCAATGAGTAAGACTGACAAGCTCCCTGGGCCTACTGGGAAGATGTTAATGCAGTGATTGCACTGGTAATTAATGACAGCAGAGCTAAGTGCACCAAGATATGTGAAATAATGCACGTAGGGCCCCTAGCACAGGGCCCTCCACGGAGCTCACTGCCTGTCTCTGCCTGGTCCAGTCCCAGCTCCAACATGCCCTTCTGGCTGTAGCTCTCTCTGCTCCCCACTCCAAGCCCTCCAGAAGGGTCTCCACTGTCCAGATAGATGCCCTATGTCTACTCTCACTTCACACCTTCATTCTTATTGGTCCGTTTTCTTCCAAGCTGACCCATTCTTGAGCTTTTCTTGGGCTTCTTCCTACCATTGGCTGACCATAGGTGTTTCCCTGCATGTGACCCAAAGGTGTGAGATGAAAGAGAAGGGTACAAGTGGGGTAGATGACACAGGAGCCTAGTCACCTGTCCATAAACTTCCTTGCACCCCACAGCCCTACTCATACCTGACACTGAAATGCCACTTCCAGCAGGGTCCTCTGGCCTTATAGCTTGATGGAGCTTATAATGAGGTCCCAAAGGGCATGAATATTGCAGCGAGGACTTTCTGTAGGTACTACATGCATCTCACCTTCTTTTTCTCTTTCTCATTCATGTTTCTTTATCAGTTAAAAAAAAAAAAAAAATTCCAAGAGGTCAAGAACTATACAATGTTCCCTGTGCTTGGTCTCCCATGGTATCTGAGAAACTCAAAGCTGGAAGACCATAGAAGGTCCTCTACCTTCCAAGACTATTTGCTATCTCTTGTTATCTATCCATTTCCTGATACCTTTAAAAGCAAGAAGTGGTACTCTAGTCCCACTGAGTGGCTCCTCCTAGTCTATCACCTAAAGACAAGATGTCAAAATAACAAATGACATATTTTTAAGCCACGTGGTTACCCTTTAGGTAGGCTCTCTGGGTTTGATTAGCAGTTACTTCTGCTCTTAGTGTCTTTCTTCATCATCTTCTTCTTCTTTTCATTTTCTTCCTTGGAACTTCTCATCAATAAAGGTCACTGCTTTAAGGAAACTGCTTCTTCTCTGGGGAGAATTTAACAGTATCCTATTACAATCAGATTGTCTTTTTCAGAAGCAGGGGGTATTACCTGTCAACAGGGTTTGGGGCATAGCAAATAGCTACCACCCATCTCAGCTGAGCTACTACCTGGATCCTGGGCAGATAAAGTGGCAAAAGAAAAGAGCCCTTTGGAGGCCTCCGAATCTCATTTTCATTCCCCTTGCAGAGAAGAGACTGGTTTTATTGACAAAGACGACTGAAAATTGCCTGAGCGTTCCAATAACCAGTCTGCGTTGAAGCAGAGAGACAGTCTGGCGGAGGCAAGCTCCCTGCTCCATCGCGCAGCTCCGCTGAGCCACGCTTGCTGCAGCACAAGTCTGTGGCATATGCAGACTAGACTGAAAGGAGCCTCCTGTCGTCCCCAAAAGCAGCCCTTCTCCACCTCCACTCCCAGCCTGCTGCTGCATTTCCTGGATCTCAACCATAAATCAACATGCATTCAGGGAATCTCTGCCAGAAACCAAACTCAGACTGATTCAGGGACCTCGGGGTCAAGCCTGGGTTAGCTGGACAAGGCAAATGTCCCACTTCCCACTGGAGTGCTTTGCGGTTTGACTGCACATTCCAGATATGCCACTAGATGTCACCACCATTGATTCTTGTCCTCATGCCCAGGTCCTGAGCATAAGGCAGAGCCCCAAGGCTAGGAGAATTTCAGACTGAATTCTATCGTGACCTTGATTGCAGGGCTATCCAAGCTCCTTTGTGGGCCTTTTCCAAACCAGTTAGTATCTCAGACCCAAAACAACAGGGCTGAAATTTACACAAGACTGATATCTGTTAGAGCAAACCCCACTTCTCACAATCGAGTTTTCTGCTCTTTCTCCTCTTATTCCTTGTCATAGATGGTTGCTGTGTTGCTGTGTATTCTTCTGGTTTATCCGGGCCTTCAATAATAAATAAATTTGTATGTGTGCCTCGTAGCACTAGGGATTTTAGATGTCAATATGCTGCTAGAATAACGTAGGTCTGTGGCTTTTAGCAGGGAATGAATGACAGATGGATAATTTATGATGATTCTTGAGACCTGAACTATAATTATGAAGTATTTCTAGGTGTATATTCAGGATGCAAAGTGTACAGAATCCAGAGTTAATGTTAATTTATTGCTGACAGCTGTATATATAATAATATATCATGTCTTTTAATCTTACATTCCTTCTGACTTATATCAAGCAATCTTTTCATTCATTAATAAAATCAGGTCTTGCTATTATTTTTAATAACGAAGTCCCATTTTGAACCCAGAAAACTCCTATAATTAAACTCTGTACTTCTATATATAAGATAGTTGATGCTTTAAAAAAAAAAGGATAAATGGTATTTCTTGTTTTACAAGCAAGGTGAAAACATCAGAAAGATGGAATCCACCTGCTCACAGTCCCCATGGGAGCTAAATAGCAAAGTCTGGAATAATTTTTGAGTTTATTTTTGCAGCTCACACTACTATGTCCTTTTCTCTTTTAGCAGCCTACCTGTCTCCTCTAACCCTTCCTCCATCTTTCCTTTTTTTTTTTAAAGGCAGTATATTTTTTAAAGGTCATGATAAAAATTACTGCTAAAAGAAATACAGGCTACATGTCTCATCCAATTTTCTGTGCTATGCCAAAGACTTACATGATTAATCTCTTCAAAGAAATCTCATCTAATCTTCTTACACTGAAGACAAGGTGTCCTTCATAAGTATGAGGGCTGGAAACAGGTAGCTCTCCCTTAAATTTCAACTGGTTTAGTGACCCATTCAGTTTATGGCCAGTTACCACCTTGCAACTTACTTACTGTGCTATCCTTTGTGTTCCCAAAATTTAAACAGAGCTCTGGTTTAAGTTGTAAAGCAATATGTATTATCAGACTGTCTGGCTACTTTAGGAGATACAGACCCATGATACTTGTAGAAGAAGTGAAACCTTTAACCTTATCAACTAATTAATGGCCCCAAAGTAGAATAATGAGGTGTGTGGAGACAGGGATTCAGTTATCTGGGTCATCTCTCATCTGGAAACAGAATCAGATTCCACTGAATAGGTACAAGATAACCGAGTAAGCAAGTTTCCTATCTGTAACATTAAATCTTACTATAATTGGTTAATTAAATCATGATAAATAATGTTCTGTGGCAGGTGGAAGGTGCTGAGAAGAGTTTAGATGAGACATCCACAAGTTCAATTGAACTACACCTGAATGTCTCTTCATTCCTCTGACTTAAAATTGTTTACTGTGATTTTTTTTTTTTTTTTGGAGAGTAGTTCTTTTGCAGGAAAAAAAAAATACTGAGGCTTTTAAAAATTGCCTAGGTTTTTCTATCAGATTCTGCTTCTTATACCTTGCTCCTAATTCTTTTGTTAACATTCCTTTCTGCCTGTAACACTCTGCCTTTTCCAGTTGCTTCCCTGGAGTGGAGAATGCCAGCAATAGCTGTACCATGCTGCTGTAACAAATAGCTCCAAAACCTCAGTGACTTGCTTACCCAAGGTTCTTATCATTGATCAGCTATGAGTTCAGCTCATCACCATCACTCTAAGATACAGTCTGACAGAGTGACATTGTCAATTTCCAAACCAGACAGAAAGGAGTACACGGATAATTAAAAGCTCCAGTATAGGGGTGATGCCCCTCACTTCCACATACAGTTCATTAGCCCATACCAGACATAGGTCACACCTTCAAAACAGAAGAGCAACAGCAAGTTCATCTCAGCATGTGCTGGAAGAGAAACAAAGGAAAATAGCCAGTAAATACCAGAAATGATCCCTGGAACTTCAGACAAAGACATATTTACTTTCTTTCATTTGTGGGTTTCCCAACACCCAAATTCAGGTGTATTTGTATCCTGAGATTCAGTAAGTTAAATTATTGACCTATGTAAACAATGACTATAAATTTTATTATTTTGTGTATTTGGGGTCTTCTCCCTATGTACTCACTTGACAGCCCATCCTGCTCATAAAGGCCTCTAAATATATCAGGAAGTATCCAAAAGACATCTCACCAAACAAGTCCAGTCCATTGCTGTGAGCAGAATCTTTTTTTTACTTCGCCCCCTGTGTCTGTGGCCCATCTGCTGACTCTAGACCCAAGAATTCAGCCTGCATAACTCCTAATCCACCAAAACTGCCTAGTACCCTTGAAGTTGTTATCATGTGAGCAGGGGGACCCCAACAACGCTGTTTACACCATGGTTTTTCTTGAAACAGATCTAAATGACAAATGGTATCATGCCCTCAGAGAGCTAAGGTTGTGTTACTAGGTCAGAGTTTATCAATTGCGATCCTACAACCCTGGAACATTCTCTGAAGCAAATAGATTTCCCCAGGATTGTCCCTCAGCAGGCACACCTGAATTAAAGTCACAGTCCTAGCCAGGACCTCTATATTTTAGCCAAGAAGTATAGCCCACCCAGAAGAAACAACACAAATCCACGGTCACAGGGGTGAAAAGAAAGTCAATGCCCATGGTTGAATGCGAATTAAGGGGAGGGTGGGGTGATAAAGTTAGCCCACAGTAGATCTAGGCCACGTGGGAAGGCTCCGAAGAGAACATGCGTCGACTTCTAGACCTAGAGAGCTTCTGATAGAGCAGGGCAGGGGACCTGAGAACCGGACCACGCCGGCAGAACCCGCCGCCGTTTCAGAGGCCGCAGCGAACCAGGCGATACCCTCTTTGCGCCCGGATAACCTGGTTGGCCCCCGCGGCCCTGGGCGGCAGAGGGCGGGGCCTGGCCGTTGCCCCGCCCCTTCGCCCGCCACTCGGGTCACCTGACCTGCCCGGGGCTCACGTGATCTGGCCTCAGCGCCGCCATCTTGGAGCTCTGGATGAGGAGGGGGAAAGTAGGGGAAAAGAGGGAAAAGAGCCGGGATAGAGGTGGGCGAGGACGCGGGCAAGGGCACGGCAGGGCCCTGGCCGGCCAAAAGAGGCTCGCGGAAGCAGCAGCCGCCGCCCGACCGCAGGTACGGCGCCCCGGGGCCGCCCCTCCGCTCGCTGTTAGCGCCGCCGCCGGCCATGTGCATCCTCCCCTCAGGCCTCTACCGGCGTCCGCTTCCTCCTCAGCCGGCTGACACCCTCCCGGTGCTTGCCCCATGGCCCAAATTCCATGTCCCCTTTCTGCCCTCTGTGCCGTCCACAGGAAGGCCTGCGGAGACCCCGGCCTTGCCCTGCAGCTGGGGGTGGGGGAACCTGCCGCTGCCCGCATACGGTCTCCAGCTTGGCGCCCCCAGGCAGGCCTGTCTGAGGCGTTGCTTCCTTCCCTGTGCAAATGTAATATCGCTTAAGCTAGCCAGGATGGAGCTAACTACTGTTCTTGCCGCATCTCTTGATTACTTTTCTCAACCCCAATCGCCTCAGCCCTTTGGGCACTGCATGGTGTAATAACAGCCCAGTACAGAAACAGCAGTTCTGGCCTTTGGCACTTATCATCCCAATGGAAGGATCTCTCCAGATCATTGGGGAAAGTGTCCACCTTTTAAGACCTGGGGGCATTCGGAGTGCATGGTTTGTGTGGAAGGCCTGGACGATTAATTGGGCAGAGTCTACCCTCCCAACCCGAAGGCTGTCTTTTTAGTTCCTGCTGTGGGCTGTAAATTCGCTATTCATCTACAATGCTCTTATCAGGCAATTACCAGATTTATCACCTCCTTGAGTTTGTACTTTCTTAAGTACTCCACTCTGACTCAGTGAATGGGTTGTGTCATTGATTAAAGGAGAAAGTCTGGCCCTTCATTTTTTTATCACAGTAACTCGTTAAAAATTAACTTCAGAGGAGGCCTGAAAACATGTTTTCTCCCCCAGCAGTGAACTATTTTATTTAAGTATAATCAATAAATTAGTCGCTTTCTAGATGAAACCCATAATCATTCTTTGACTCTTAGGTTCATACTAGCTAGCATAAGAAACAATAGCAAAGAAATGTAGGACCAGGGCAGGAAATGACATTAGAAAGACCTATATAAGTCAAGCCGTTGTGTCATATCTTTTCATGCTGCCATTCTGCCCGCTGTGCTTGTAAAATTTGCGTACTCATCCTTTAGATTGTATTTTTGGTTAAGGTTAAAATAGCAATATGAAACTTATTATTCCATATTGATGTCAGTAAGACCAGCAGTGTGTTGAGTCAGTTACATACAGTCTGAGGTAAAAGGAAATATACAATTAATTGGGAGAAGTTTCCAGAGCTATTTTTTTTCTAACTTCTGAAAAATCCTCAAGTCTACTTGTTGAATTATGTAAACTTGCATCACATAATCAGATTGCATGAATATTATTCTAAATTTCTTTTTTGACATGGAGTATTGGAAAATTTTTCACTGCCCAAATTAATCATTACTTTGTTTCACCAAAAAAGAGAAATGTTTGATACTGTATACTTTCATTCTTGGCCACAGCTGGATTTTGAAGATTGATCCAAGGGACTGTATTAATTTCAGAAATTGATTTGAAAGACACTGGCTCTGCCACTTAACAACCATGTAACCTTGGGTAAGTCACTTAAACCTCACTGAGTTTCCATATTTATAAAATTGTATAATACCACCTAGCCTGTCCCAAAGAGTTATGAGGATCAAATACATTAACATGTTTGCAGCCTAGCTGTGAGAGGCTGTTACTCTTCAGTATGAATAACTTTATGCATTTATGTTCTCACTGAAAGTTGAGAGGAAACTTGTATTAGGGAAAGCATAAGATTGTCCTGCCTGGATTCCAGATCTTTCTTTCTTCTTCTTTCTCTTTTTTTGGGGGGGAGAAGGAGTGGTACCAGGGATTGAACCCAGATGTATTTAACCACTGAGCCACATCCTCAGCTCTTTTTTAAAATACATATGCTTTTTATTTTGAGACAGGGTCTCGTTAAGTTGCTAAGACTGACTTTGAACTTACAATCCTCCTGCCTCAGCCTCCCTTGCTGTTGGAATTATAGGCATGTACTGCCATACTCAGCTGTATTCCAGTTCTTACAGTTCTTAAACCATTCGTTACTTTATATCTGTGAGCCTCAGATGTATTACTTTACATCTTTGAAGTTCTTCATCTGCAAAAAAAAAAAAAAAAGGCTAGTATTACCAGGAAATACATGAGCATCACAGAAAAATCTACATAGGCACTACTCCCTGGACTTGTACCTCAAGGACAAGAATTTCCTCTTAATCATTTTTATAGTCTCCAGCACTATGCTTGGCACATTATAGGTACTCAACAAATCATAGTAAATCTGAATGTTGGTTAATATTAGTTAGACCTTATGTCTTAATTGCAGCTGCCAAATTAGAATATTCTCTCAGGCTAGCTGCCAGCTAAGAATTCTAGACTATGAAATTCATGTACTTGTGATATTTATACTCAGTTTTTTTTTCAAAGTGGCAATTAATAATTACATTGTGTGAGGAGATTTTAAGTCATATAAATTATAGCTGACATTAGTAAGGTAAACCTATAAAGTTTAAGCAGTTTCCCAGTAACTATTTATAAGCAGTTTATAGTTCAGGGACCGTAAAGTCTCTCCAGTTCCACCCTCTTTTTTATATCTGAATAATCTAAAACCCACAGAGATAGTGACTTGCCTAAAGTCACACAGCTAACTAAGGGCACTATAGAGAAGGGACACATGAGCTTTTGTCCCCTACTTCCTTTTGTCTGGAGCAAAACAAATGTTTTATATTTTTAAATTATGAGACTGAAAAAAATGGGGAATTGGCTTTTATTTCTGTTGCACAATGTTTTTTCTAGTTGGAAAAGACAAATTCTGAGTGTGAAAGAGAAGACTCTTTATATCATATTGTACTGTTTTTATATATACACAGAAAATTACAGCCTTTTCTCCAGGCCCACATTGTTCAACTTGATTTGACTTGTGATAACTGTACTACTATAACTAAAAGGAACTAATTAGAAACACAAATAAACCAAACAGCAAATTATAAGGAAATAATTTAGCTCTTAACTTTTCTTGGGTAAGACATTAATTCTAAGCTTCTGCCTGAGAATTACTATTGTCAAAGAAAGATTTAAGAGATTCTGTGGAAAAGGTTATAGAACTTTTCTGGTGTGGGATGCAATTTTTGTTTATTTGTAACAGTTTGATATATTTGATCTATTATCATTTCTAATGATTTCAAACAAGCAATGGGTTTTGCTTATGCCTCTAGTATTCTGTCCTCAGAGTGAACCTTCCTATCCAGCCATTTTGATCTTTTTGCTAACCCTTAGATAGCATGCTTATTCTCACTTCTAAAAATATAATAATGTTATGGCTGCCTTTCTTGTCAATCTTATCCTTGTATCAGAAGTATTCCAAGGAAGAAAATGGCAAATTCAAATTAGATTAATGCAAGAAGGGTATATTTACAAAGATACTATTAATAAAAGTGTTGGAATTATGTAGGCAGAGCACAGGGATAGAACAGTTATTGGGAGCCTAGCTGCATCAGGAGAAGGGAGAGGCCCCAGAACCAGAAGCAGAATCTTAAGAGCAGCCTATCTGGAGAGAAGTGGCTATTTTGAGGAACACAGTCCGTCAGGGCAACTTAGAGGCAGGGATCTAGGACAGTGAATATCCTGTTCTCATTCTCCTGTATCCCTTAGATCTGTAAGACTCTCCATTGGCAGAATTCAACCAGAAACTAGAGGTCAGGGAAGACTAATGATTTAATCTCTCCTGGGCGGAATGCAGATTGGAGAGGGGGATACAGGGCAAATGGATGATGTCTTGCACAGTGTCCATCCTTTGGGATCCAGTGTACGTCTTACCTCTTCAAAAAGCCTTTTGCATACCTTCCTAGCCCAGGGGAGCTCTTCTGTCTCTCTTAGGATTTGGCTATTAACTGTTGCCCTCTGTCAGTTTTACTCTGTGTATTATTACTTCATTCAAAAGCTGTTACTTAATTCTTTTTAGCTTTTCAGTGTCTTATGCACTCAGTTTGGTTTAAAACTGTGAGTACTATGAATTTCAAATGTTTCCATTTTTCCTGCTACTTTGTGTTGGGCTTTACACATAACTTTTTTTTTTTTTTTTTTTATAACTTTATATTATGAAAAATGTAGACATTCACCCAAGTGGAAAGAATAATATATTGAACTTCTGGACACTCATCACACAACTTCACTCACAGATGTTGTCATTTTTATTTTGTCTCCACCTTCCCCACCTCTCCACTATCCAGGTAATTTTTTTAGGTTGTGTTTAGTCCATCTCTTAGAGTTCACGGATAGTATTCAAGTGATCCATATTATAGTCATTGTTTTCACTGGGATTGTACATATACTCCTTATTTTCATCTCTCTTATTCCAATAAACTTTACTTTGTTTGATGTGTTGTATATATAGATGCGTAGATATAGATGTGATTGCATGAGTAGTCTAAGTAAAATTTTTGTCAAAATTTGGAGGGTCAGCTTTAAGGTAATGTCCCTTCTGTGTATACTTTATTATGAGCTGTTTTGCCTTTTTTTTTTTTTAAACAACTTTTGTCTTGATGAGTTTTGACTTGTGTATTAATTTTGCATGTGGACCCAAACTGGTTTCTCAGGTGTTTCCTGATGTATTTTATGTTGTCATATCTGTTTTATAGCTGCCATTACTGTACTTTTCCCCAAATGTATGCAGCATCTAAAATGAGATACTTACATAAATGTTCAGGGAAAATTGGAGCATCTGCTGCAAATTTCCATTAGCTCCTAATGCCTGAGCAAACATAGCTTTAAGTGTTTTGTCAGATTCTTTTAGACTTGAGATTAGATGAACTCCTCCTTCTCTTTATTTTCCTTTTTTTTTTTTTCTTCCCAAGGATCCACTGAAATATCCATGGGGAACAATTTGCATTGCTCTGTATCCTTCCTATTATGTCATTAAGTAGAAGTACGGTAACTGAGTCACCTTTGTAACTGTAGGTGTGCCAAGTCTATTGAGCAAACATTCATTTTTAACTTCCGATTATCAATTAGCCTCTGTGGATGTTACATTTCAAGGGAGGAGACCTTTGGTCTACAGTGGTGAGCCATATCTTGTCCAAGATACTGAATGTTTGGGGATTCCTATTATTAAACATATTGTGTAACTGCATGAAATCATTGAACTGAAAAAAATATAGCCTTAAGTTAATGGTCCAAAAAATAAATCAGTGGTCACATGAAGAGCCAAAATTCCCCTTGGCCTAAAAATGTGCATTTCTAAGGCAGTAAAGTGATTTAAGAAGTGGCAAAGGGTTTTTCCAAAGAAACTATTGTTCCCCCATTGGTCTCCTCTTCAGTGACTTAAGGTTGAGTAGAAATCTAAAAAGACTTGTTTTTTCTACCTGAGAAAGATGAAAAGAAACTTATTCTTTTGAGAATTGGTTTGGGGAGAGAGTAGCTGAAGGCCCATGGCCTTTGGGAAGGGGATCACTGTCAGTGTTGTACCCTTGGTGAAATGCACTCCCTGCTGTGAGGCAGATTAGAAGCAATCCCTGAAAAGAAGAAAGCTGATTTCATAGGGCAGAGTATTAGCAAGGAGGGAAGAAGGAATACTAAAGAAGCCAAGAGTAAAATGTTTGCATTTTTGCCTGATGTGGACCTAGATATAGAAAACTGGTATGCCAGAAAGAACAGAAAATAAGAGGGAAAGCTGCAATTGCTGCCAAAGTGGATATGGGCAAACTAGTACTGAAGCTGGTTAGAGGTCTAGAAGGATGGGTTAGGTATGATTCTGGCAAGGGGCTGAAAGACCTTTATATGTTGATTCAGCCATGTGGGGAAGAAGAGCCATGATTCACTAACTAAAATAAGAACTCAAAGTCTGTACTAAAGTTTAAGAATAGCATGGTCTTTGGTCTATAGCTAGTGCCACTAAAAATTTTGCTGGCATTTGTTGTATGTTGTGAGTAAGATTCCAGAATGCACCTAAATGTGGAAAAACAAAACTTGTTGCTGGAAAAAAGCCTAAACTTAAAAATGTGATCCAAGTCAACAAATTAGTCTCACTTTAAGCCAAAGGAAATGTTTGAAATGAGAGTACTGCCAGGAAATATAGAGTATTTGAGTCTTAGGCAGAAAAATTTATGAGCATTTTATGTTTAGAGGCTTCCGAGGTCATAGTGCATTATTAAGACCTACAGATAAGCCCTTTGAAGGACTCTGTTCATTTCTGGACCTGAAGCACAACTGGGATATCAACTTTTTCCTTCTCTGATGGCCCTTTCCCTTTCAGGAAAAAGAACATGCATGTGGGTATGAGTAATAGTTGGCCACTAATATAACCTCTAGAAAAAAAACCACAGCATAGTTTGTGGTTTATCTTCAGGATGATAAATCAAAGGAAGTAAAAGAAGGAACTGGGTTATTGCTTTTATTTAGTTTCATTTGCATAGTACTTCTCAAAATTCACTGTGTCTTTTATTACATGATGCTTTTTTTTATAATTTCAAAGATTAAGGAGGGGAAAAAATTATGATTTTAGTAAAAAAGTCTATAGCTACATTTTGATTTAAGAAATAGTTTTTCAGGAAACATATGACTTAAAAGAGTGACATTTCACAGTAACTCGAGGTGGTTCCACAGGTTCTGAGAATGGCTGTGTTATTTTTGTTTTTGGCATTGTACATAAAGGGACAGAGAACTGATTGGGTCCAACTTGATGTCGAAGGCAAATATGATGAAGAAAAAAGGAAATAAAGGTTATTAAAGTTATTTCCAGAGAAATATGTAAAGGATGGCAAGATCTTCATCATCAAATTTGGTGGGAGGTTACATTCCAAAGTGGAATTCTAAGCATTTTAACTCTGTGTTGGGGACAGCTAGTTACATTGATGTGGAACTCCCACCTTAGAAAATATTTAGATTACCTTAGACACCAAAATTGACATGTATCTCCTGAATTACATACCTGTAATTATCCTGTACCCGGTATTTCTTACTCTTGTATGTTATCCTTCTAGATATGGAAGACAGCAGCAGTATTGCCATGTTGGTGCCAGATACAGGGGAACAAGAAACTATATTGACGGCTGAAGGTATCATCACTCCTTCATTAGAAATCGATGAGCAAAGAAAAGCTAAAGCAGATCCATTAATTCATGTTATACAGAAGTTAAGCAAGATAGTGGAGCATGAAAAGTCACAAAAATGTCTTCTGATTGGGAAAAAACGCTCACGTTCAAATACTACAGCACACTGTCTTGAAACCCAAGAACTTTGTGAAATTCCAGCAAAAGTAACCCAGTCACCTGCTGCTGACATTAGAAAGGCTGAGATGTCTCAAGCAAATTTCACACCTGACTCTCTTGCCCAGAATGATGGGAAGGCAATGTCTTACCAGTGTAGCCTTTGTAAGTTTCTGTCATCCTCTTTTTCTGTGTTAAAAGACCATATCAAGCAGCATGGTCAGCAGAATGAAGTGATATTAATGTGCTCAGAGTGCCATATTACATCCAAAAGCCAAGAGGAGCTTGAAGCTCACGTGGTAAATGACCATGAAAATGAAGCCAATAGTCACATCCAGTCCAAAGCCCAACAGTGCATAAGCCCCTCCAACTCCTCATGTCCAAGAACCACTGAAAGAAATAATGAAACCATTCCTGACATCCCAATAAACGTGGATAGTTCGCAAACTCATACTGTACAAACTTCATCCGTGACTGAAATGGGTAGGAGGAAATGGTATGCATATGAACAATATGGCATGTATCGATGCTTGTTTTGTAGTTATACTTGTGGCCAGCAGAGAATGTTGAAAACACATGCTTGGAAACATGCAGGGGAAGTTGACTGCTCCTATCCAATCTTTGAAAATGAAAATGAGCCTCTCGGCTTGCTGGATTCTTCAGTATCTGCTGCACCAGGTGGGGTTGATGCAGTAGTCATTGCTATTGGAGACAGTGAACTGAGTATCCACAATGGACCATCAGTACAAGTGCAAATTTGCAGCTCAGAACCGTTGTCGTCATCTTCATCTCCTTTAGAACATAGTGCAGAAGGGGGCATAGACCTAAGTCAGTCAGTTACCCTTGACCCTAATGAGGAAGAAATGCTAGAGGTGATCTCTGATTCAGAGGAGAATCTGATTGCTGATAGCCTACTTTCATCGGCACAGAAAATCATCAGCAGTAGCCCAAATAAAAAAGGTCATGTTAATGTGATAGTGGAGCGTTTACCAAGTGCAGAAGAAACACTTTCACAGAAACATTTCCTCATGAATACTGAAATTGAAGAAGGGAAAAACTTGAACCCAACAGAAACCCAGACTGGCTGTGGAGAAACTGATGACATTTATCATGCTGACAAATGTACTGTTGACATTGGGGGGTTGATCATAGGCTGGAGCAATCCAGAAAAGAAAGACAGTGAGTTAATAAGTAAAGGCTTAGCTACTGATGAAAATGCCCCACCTGGCCGAAGAAGGACAAATTCTGAGTCCCTTAGACTACATTCATTAGCTGCAGAAGCCCTTGTCACAATGCCTATACGAGCTGTAGAACTAACAAGAGCCAATCTTGGACATTATGGGGATATAAACCTCTTAGATCCAGATACTGGACAAAAGCAAGTAGATAATCCATTGGCAGCATATTCAAAAATGATGTCACCGCTTAAAAACTCTTCAGATGGCTTAACTAGTTTTAACCAAAGCAACTCTACCTTGGTAGCACTTCCAGAGGGTAGACAGGAATTGTCAGATGGACAAGTTAAGACAGGCATCAGCATGTCCCTACTTACTGTAATTGAAAAATTGAGAGAAAGGACAGATCAAAATGCTTCAGATGATGACATTTTGAAAGAGTTGCAGGACAATGCCCAGTGCCAACCCAACAGTGATACAAGTTTGTTGGGAACCAATGTGGTAGAATATATCCCTAATGCTGAACGGCCTTACCGTTGTCGCCTATGTCACTATACAAGTGGTAACAAGGGTTACATCAAGCAGCATCTACGAGTTCATCGACAGAGACAGCCATATCAGTGTCCTATTTGTGAGCACATAGCTGACAACAGCAAAGATTTGGAGAGCCACATGATCAACCACTGTAAAACAAGAATATACCAATGTAAACAATGTGAAGAATCCTTTCATTATAAGGTAAGCCTTGGTTAGTGAAATCTTTCAGAGAATTTTAGAATTTTAGAGTGAGGAAGGAACTTTCTTAATTTAGTCCAGCCACCTCATCTTATAGAAAAGGAAAATGAGTTCTAGAAAAGTTTAATAATTTTCCCCAGGGATCCCAGCTAAATAGTATTAAAGTTGGGACTGAAATCCAGGCCTTCATAGTTTCCACTCCAGAATTCGTTCCCCATTTTACTGCCTCCTTAATAGTCTTTATATTTACTACTTCAGTGTTTTAATGTGCATATCTTTTTAAAGTGTTGATTTTCATTTGCAAGGGAATGTATATACAGTGGATTGACGTCATGTACACATTTGACTTACTTAACCCCAGAAAAATGTGTATTTCTCATTTTACATGGCCCCCAAATGCAAGTCAGTCGTATTAGCTGCTATACAATGAACAATGATTTATATCATTGCAAAAGGGAAAATGGGCTGTATTAGACTTACTAAAAGAGAGTCTGGTAGAAATAAAGTCACATACTCTATGTTTAATGGGCAGTTTAAGGAATTTTCAAGGGTTATTTATGCTGCCTGATTTTCATCTTATTGTTGACCTTAAATGAAACAGCTAGTATGAAATGCTCCTCATTCTTTTGTAAAGAAAACGTGCATCCATTGAATCAATCATTGGTTTAGAACTTCTTCAATCTCTGAAAATTTGGTAAAAATTTAAAATATATCTTAATTGGCTAACTGAAGGTAGACTTTTCCTGTCAGATCACCCAGAGTTGGTGGTTAAAAGAAAGGTATTCAAGAATAAAAATGTTGAGAGATCCAGCTGCTTGAATTACCCTTATGAAATTCCAAGGAGAATATCCAAGTAGACTATAAAGGCAAGTTCTGGAAGGTTTTTTTTTTTTTTGCTGCTGCCGTACTCTTGATTTGTAGAGTAGAAATAGAAGAGGATATCATTGGAGGAGGAGTTCTAATTAGGTCCTCTCATGCATCTGCTTGATGTTTAAAGACAGAAATTAGCATAAAGTTTAGTGGTTACTGACTGAATTAATTTTTGTAGAAGTGTTGCATTATCCTGAGCACTCTGCTCCTGCCAGCTCTGGGCCTACCAGTATGTGTATATGTTATGCATAAACACCTCTTAAGAAGTGGTAACTTCCTTTTTTCAGAGAGTATAAAAAGAGGAGCTGCCTTTGTGATGAGATTGTGACCCTTCTGATGAATTTCTTTCTATAAATTGTGAAATGTGTCAATCAAATGGTCATTTAGCAGATTTTATTTAAAAATATTGGTAATATGTTCTCAGTAGGAGGCCATGAAAGCAAGTAGCTGCTTCTTCCACAGCCTCCTAGTAATTGGATGTGTATTTTTATTGAAAACTTACATATTAATTTCTCTCAACTTTTTAGAGTCAGCTGAGGAATCATGAGAGAGAACAGCACAGCCTTCCAGACACCTTGTCAATAGCAGCTTCTAATGAGCCAAGAATTTCCACTGATACAACTGATGGAAAATGTGTTCAGGAAGGTATCTGTGCATTTTTAAATACAGGCTGCAATGACTAGTATATGCAGTAAAAAATACCCGTACTTCTCACATAGGTTATTTTCAGGACTAAAGCATATATTATCCTCTCTTTTTATACTGTGGATGTGAGTGATTGTTACCTTTGCTCCTAAGAAAATTTCATGCACTAAATGCAGTAAATTATTACTAGATCCTGGGTAAGTAGGGCTAGATTAGTAAGGACTCAACTTAAACTGTGCAGGTAGATATTTCAATTAAAATTTATGCTCTCCAGTAAAAGCCAAGCTATAGCATAGACCCTCAGAAGGTGACATCAGCAAGCCAGAGAAACTGCAGCATAGAAAGAAGCCTCTCCCTCTCCCAGCACCAATTGACCTAAAGCAAACATAACTTTTGCAGATGGTAGGCCCCCACCTCAAACTTTAACTGAGGCTTCCTGCTGTGATCTTATTCTTCTCTAAGTATACTGCCAGATTTCATCTGCATTATTTAAAAACACACACAAACGTTATGTACTACTTAGGTACCAGTCAGCCAAGTTTCTGGTAATAGGAATATTAGAATCAAAAGATTTAATTAGAGTTCCATGAAAAGGCGGATGCCACATCCGGAGAATTAGGGATAAAGTGTAATAAGCTGTACTTCCTTGCATCCGCTCACTTAAATTGATATACTTTAAATGTCTCAAGTGTGGTACATAGTGTTTATGGGAAATAAAACATATTGGGGTGACTTTCCTTTTTAGATTTCCTAAGAATTAAAGTTAGAAACAACTGCAGAGTGAAATGTTTTACCATAATGTTTCATTAAATTATACCCCAGAAAGCATAACTGATTCTACAATGTTTCTGAAAGAACTGATTTTGACACCACTGTAGTACCAAAATTCTCTTGTCAAACAGATGTCATCCCTGTAAAACTCTCCAAAACAAAAGGAGTTTATGACATGGCATCTGTTTCTGCAATAGATGGCTGAGCTAAAACAGTTTTGTTTCCTTTTTATAAAATAGCTCTAAATGCCTCCTTTTATTTTAATTCATTATGTTTCCATATCGCCTATAAAGGAGACATTAAAACATTTAGAAATGATTGGACCATAAATCCCTAATGAAGAAATGACTCAGTAGCGTCACCTGCAGTTAAATACCAGTGCTGGAATACATATTCCAGCAACAAAAATTTAAATCTGAATGGGTACATAGATTAAAGTCACTATTTTAATAAAAAAAGATAAAACATTGGTTCAAAATTAAAATAACCGTAATTTTACAGTATTAGCATCTGCCCACCATATTCCATCTCACAACTTCTTTTCTTTGTGGGTTATACTTTTTCTTAGAGTTAAATGTATCAATTTTTAATTGGTTACCATTCTTTCCTACCCCTGCAAACTTCCTTGGCTATTCTTTGTCATAGTAGTATAAAACAGTGCAGGTTGCCAATAGCTTCCTGCATACTTCCACCTGGATAGGTACTTTATTAATTCAATATTAGCTATTTTGAAATCTGGTTGACAGATGACAGAACAACTTTTCAAGTCATATTTTGTTAAAACTTCTTTAACCACTTAGTCAATTTATTAAACAAGAGAGGAGATATATGTCTCCTTTGATCCCCAGTCTGCCCATTATTATACCACCGATACCTCTGGACATAACTTTCAACACATAGGTCCAGTGTAATTGTACTTCAGGCATTCCTTCATCCAGAAGGCATGGCATGCCCCTCAAGAGTAGTGCCAGGTGCTGGATATACAATGACGGGCATCTTTGCCCTTGAGGAATCCAGCCCAGTGAAGAAGTCAGAAGTGGACTGATGGGTATATCTTCAAAATCCATCAGTGGCCCTGTGAAGCAAAGCACTTTGGCATGGTGTTTATTCTTGAAATTCAGTTAAATTGACCTTTCTCAGAAACCCACAATTTGCCAATCCATGGGTATTCAGTGCAAACCAAACAGGTAGATCCTTACCCTCAAAGAATCTACAGCTCAGTAACAAGGCAGATACTACCCAGAGAAGCAAGTAAATGTACATACTTTGGTGAAGGAAAAATACATGACTTACTAAACCATGCATGAGATTCTAGTATTTCTGTTTTGTAGATAAGAAAACTTGAGACCTCAAGAGGTGAAATAATTTACCTATAATCATACTGGTAGTAAGTGGCAGAGCAAGGACTAAGCCCAAGTTTTTGAACTTTAAATCCAATCTTCTTTTTCATTGGAAACATTTGCTTGAAGTAGCACAGGCTCTCATTCTGTGCTATATTAAGTTTTTCCATCTGTCAGTTTTATTAGTTGTCATTGATCTGTAATATTTTTCACACAAAACCATTATCCAATATTTCACACTTCATTTTTTCAAGTTTTTTTTAAACTATATTTGGAACAGTGCCATTTATAATCAAGTCCAAGTTTTTAACCTACCAATTAAGAGCAATACTTAGATTATAATTATGATTAGTACATGTATTAATGTTATAGATTTATACCAGGAAATTAGGATATTTTGTTCTGCCTGGCAGTATTTATTAGGCAAAGAAAATTTCAATTTTAAAAAGTTTAAATGTAACATAAGGATTTTTTTTTGTTAAAATTTCAGTGCAGGTTTTCTTTTGTACCACGAAGTTTGCTCTTACACCCTGTTACTTGTGTTTTACCTAAGCTTTCTTCCTGCCAAGGGACACATAGCTCTTCCTGCTCTGCCTGATTCTTGAGCTTAAATGCTTGCTTTGTTCCTGAATATAAAGCATTCTGAGTAGGAATAGCCTGTGGATTTTATGCTGACAGTGAATAAATAAAGCATCAGATATCTTCAGGAAACAATTTCATTTGATCAAGTTATTCAACTTGTATTTTCACACTTAAATTACTCAGCCCTATTGTTGCAGAATGAGTTAGTAATATGGTCTGTTTTCATTGGATCCATATTTCCTGCATTTCAGAGAACTTGCGTATTTATAGTCTTTGTCCCTGTAAAGTGTCAGTTTACTAAATGTAATTATTCTATGTTAATAGAGCCCCTCAAAATATGCAGTTGCTTTTCTTCTTATGTTGAATTGATAGCTGACAGTTAGCTGTAACCTGTAAATGCACAGGGTGAGAAAACTTATATAGTCCAGGCTAGCCCCAAACTTTCATTCCTCTCCTGCCTTAGCCTCTCAAGTAGCTGGGATTATAGGCTTGCGCCACCACACCCAGCTTAGGCTTTTTATATTGAGTTTGCTATATATGACTTGTGGTTAAAGTTTATAATATTGGATTATAATAAATTACAGCTGATTTTCAAACCAGTGTTTCCTTAGGATACTGTATCCAATGCTGATTAGACTTAACACCTCTCTGATCAAAGTGGATCTCTGATTAATATAACTGCTATACAGCCAGCAGGGCAGCTGGAAGCAAGTTCAGTATACTTTAGAATTTTTATAAGGTTTTGCAGAAACCAGCCTTATCTATGTGTACAGATCAGATGATGATCAGTTTATATCTGCTGATAGTCTAGGTACAGCACAATCTATAAAGCCACTTCAAACTTGTTAAACAGTAAGAAAACCTTGATTAAAATAATAGTACTCTCTGGTGTATAAATATTCATTTACAACGGAATATAAATGCTGTCATTTGAATCTTATTAAAACCTATCTCTGAAACTCTGAAATACCTTGTCTAGGGAGTAAGTCTTCAACCCAGAAACAGTATAGATGTGATGTGTGCGATTATACAAGTACAACATACGTTGGTGTCAGAAACCACAGACGAATTCATAACTCTGACAAGCCGTACAGGTAAGTGTGATGATCCTGGAATTTCAATGTTTATATTAAAATTTTGTATAGTAAATAAGTAAAATAGAAATAATTAATCCTTAATATTTAAAAGTAAAATTCACTGCAAAAGCGTAATTAACAGTCCTATATAATAATTTAATTTTATTGATTTTTCATAAAAACTAATTACACCTTGTATTTAGAGAAAATATAAGCATTCTCAGGATTCTGATAAACAGAAATCATTATTTCTTAAATAAACTTTGCTTTTTGAGAATAAACTGTTGTTTGCATATAATAAAGGTACAGGCGTGGGCTAGAAGTATAGCTCCGTGGTTGAGTGCTTGCCTAGCATGTACAAGGCCCTGGGTTCAATACTCAGTACTGCAAAATAAATATGTGAAGATACAGATGTTTTACAGAGTTTCTCCAAGTGTCCAAATGCAGTTTGTTTTATCTGAAGCTACAGTGTAACGTAAGATTCCTACATCAGAACTTAACCAAATTCTGTGACTGATAGTTCTAGGCCATAGTTTAACCACTCATCAAAACATTTTTTCAGGTTTCAACTCTTTTCCCAAGTTTAATAGATATGACACAAATGAGTGTGGAAAAGTTGCTCTGTTAATCTGCATGAAAACCTGACAGACTATGCCATAAAATGTCATTATTTGGGCCTATAGCAAGGAGTTCTCTATATGTATGGTGGGGTTTTTGTTGTTGTTTTTGGTTGTTTTGATACCGGGGTGCTCTGCCACTGAGCCCCTTTAATTTTTTTTTTTTTTTTTTTTTTTGAGTACCAGAGATTGAACCCAGAATCCCAGGGACACTTAACTATTGAGCCACATCCCCAGTTGTTTTTATTTTTTATTTTGAGAAAGGGTCTTACTAAGTTGCTTAGGTCTTACTAAGTTGCTTAGTGGAAGGTATTTGATCTTGACCTCAGCATCTTTGTTTTCATTTGTAGTATTTTCAAAATTACAGTTCCTAAGAAAGATTTTTTTTTCCAGGCATAATGAAGGCCATTATTAATGGTAACTCAGTGTCCTAAATTCGTAAGGTATGATAAGTGGAAGTAAACGTATTTCATTTATGATTCATACTGGGAGAACATCACAGAAACTAGAGATACTAGTATTTTCTGATATAAAGAGAAAGCTCTGCCTTAATGTTCTGTGTCTTTGTTCTCAAATGCAATGATGTACCATGCCAAATTCACATGATTTGGGCAGAGATAGTCTCTGGGTCTAGAAGTAGACTGTTCATTTATTCACTCAGAAACATTGAACAAATATTTTGTTCCAGGAACTGTGCTAGTCTCTGAGACTGTATTCATAAGAGAAGAGACATCATCTTTGTTATCATGGAGCTTGTAGACAAACACTTCTCTCAAGTACAGGTTAATCCAAAAGTCCAGGGCTAGGAGTAAAGCTCAGTGGAAGAGCACATGCCTAGCACCACACACAAAAAAAGATCTAAAACTTTTTGAGTGCTAGCATGATGCCACAAGTAGAAATTCCACATGTGACCACATACAGTGAATTAAAGCCAAAACACAGGTGCACAAAGAAGAGTACGGGGTAGAGTTACCTTCTGGCTATATGTATAATGTATATATGAAACAGATGAATTTTTTGATTAGAAATGGATCTCATCTCCAAGATACCTCATTATCATATGCAAATATTCTAAAACTGAAAGAATATAAAATCTGAAAGACTTCTAGTCACAAGCATTTCAAGTAAGGTACACTCAACCTGTATATAATGATAAATTTTTTTTTTCAGTTGGTTCCTTATTGGGAACTTATGGATTTTAATGATAAATTTACAAAAGAGACTCATAATAATTGATTTCTGATTCTATGCAGCATTTTGTGTTGACCTAAATTGATGAGTCTTATAAGACTCATTTTGGTAGCTGTTGGTGTCTTAAGGATGTTTTCTTATGTTCTTAAAATAGTCGTAGGCTCATGGGATTGGTTGCAGTTATCCTTAGATCTTCCTACCAGTGGACAACATCCTATGAGAACCTTCTTCATGTAGCATCTCATTATCTATAACCTTGTGACTCCTTTTAACCTTCTTTAAACTCTTTAAATATGTATCCTCCTCTGTCGTAATGGGATTTGTAGTCTGCAGAGCATTATAAATTAACGTGTTCTATTCCAGTATGTTTCTAGGACTTTCTTTTCACTTTCATATAGTTTGCCATGAGCTGAGCCTTAATCTAAAGGTCACAGTAGTTTTCCTATCTTATTTCCTACCTACTTCATTCAGTTTTGTTGCCTGGTTCACTTATGATCAGAGTTTGGGTTGGTTTTCTCAGAGTCCATACTCTAAGCGTTTCTGGTTCCTACATTTTGTTCATAAGAAGCAGTGGTGAATTTCTTACACAGCAAAATGCCTTCTTGCACAACTAGTCTTTTTCCAGGGCACAAAAGCTTCTTCATGTATTGATATGTGCCCATTGTGTAATAGATATCTGCAGTGGCGACACCTGTTTCTTCCTCTTGCCTTGCTTTTTATGTTGCCTTTCTAGTCCTTCACTCAATCTATTTGTGTAATCTGGACAATACAAGCTTTATGTGCTAAGAGTCCTGGCTATGGGGACAGTCCTGGGTGAGCAAGCTCACTTAGGGGATCTGTAACCTTGAGCAAACTGTGCCCCCTCTCTTTGCTTGGTTTTGTCATTTATAAAATGAAGATAATTGAGGTGGTGAAGAGTCTATGGAATGCCATAATAAGTGCTACACATAATAAGCAGCCAGGAAACAGTACTTGCCTAATAGTCACTGGCCCAGGTTTGTCTTTATCCCTTCCCAGTGATTCATTGGTAACTAAAAAAGAAAGAAAATGCTGACTTGTCTTATCATTTGGGAAACAAAGAATCCTATTCCTGGGTAGTCAGGCATAGCTTATTTTAAAATAGAAGTGTTATGCCCAGGTGGAAACACTGTCACTGCTGAGGTCCCCATGCTGTCTGACTGCTTCAGAGACAATCCAGTGTCATGGGAAGTACTGATGCTTAAAAGACCCAGGCCTGAACCACAAACTTCCTGTACCCTCCCAGTGACCTTGGGAATGTTATTTCAGTCTTATGCCCCATATGAAACTGGGGAGAATGCTGCCTGGCTCATAAGGCTTTGCAAGGATTGAATGAGATTATATTCGTGAAGCCCCAGAATGTTTTCTGTTATGTTGAAGGGACTGGTTCTTCCTGTTCATGAAGTCATGAGATCATCTCAAACCATTCTGTGTAAGGACTGGGAAAGATTAAAATGACATCATCCTATCCCAATCTCTGCAAGACTCAGCTAACTTTGTGTTTATTCTATGTTAACCACACACCAATTGTAGTTATACCTGATATAACAGTGGCCCCCAAATTTTTCTGAAAGAAAATTTCAGAATTTTCAAACAATAGATTGTTTTTGGTTTAATATTGCAGTACTAGAATCCCCTGCTTTCCATTTACATCCCCTAATACTACTTTTGTGGAGGATAAAATCTTTTCCTGTGGTTACCAAGTTGTTTTCTAACCATATACCATTTAACCCATTTTCCTTTATCAACATAATTATATTGATATTTAGGTTCCAAAACACTCTTCGGGGTAAAACTTGACATAGAGGGTGGACTTTGCACTAAATCATTCAGCATACTGCCTGACACATAATAGTTACTCAGTAAATGCTTGCTGATATGTGCCTCAGGTTATCTCATGTATAAAATTGCTTTGGTTCTATAAACTTACTGTAAAATTTATTATTGAAAATAAATATTTCATGGTATAAAAGAGTTGCCCAAATATATACACGTATACACACACACACAGATACAGATATATATATATATATATATATATATATATATATATATATATATATATCAAATAATTTTGGTTTTGTTACATTTTGGTACCAGGGATTGAACCCAGAGGTACTTTACCACTGAGCCATATCTCTATCCCTATTTGTTTTTTGTTTTGAGACAGAGTCTTACTAAGTTACTTAGGGCCTCCCTACATTACAGAGGCTGGCCTCAAACTTGTGGTCCTACTGCCTCAGCCTCCCAAGTTGCTAGGATTATAGGCAGGTACCACCACTTCCAGCTCAAATTATTTTAATACGGGTCCAATTTTGATACACGGTCCAAAAATACCCAATTTCCCCTAAATGTTTTTTTGTTTATATTAGGAGCCTAACAAAGTCCAAACACCAAGTTTGGTTGCTAAATCTCTTAAGAGTGTCTGTCTGTCTCTCTCTTTCTCTCTCTCTCTCTCTCTCAGCATAGAAAATAAATTGAGTGTAATAAGACAAACCCTGTTGCAAGATTTCTTTTGAAATCTTTGTGTGTATGTTCAAATCCTATGAGTTGCCCCATACTTGTAAAACACTCAACTTCTTTTTTCTTCGATACCCCTCACAGCAACTGTTCCTAATTTGACCAGCTCTAGAGACTCACCAAATAAAGTCCCAGGCTTGGGAAATAGGATTATTTTAACCAGCATCCTGGAGTTTGGGGACTTATTAGCAATGGAGAAAGCCTGTAGAAAAATTCAGACCCAAGTTTTTTACCCAAGTTGTAAGAAATCTAGTTATGGTTTAGATATTAGGTAACCCCCAAAAGCTCATGTGTGAGACAATGCATGAGGCTTAGAGATGAAATGATTGGCTTAATTAATTAAATGATAGGGATTAATTGAGTTGTGACTACTGAATGTAGAGTGTGGCTGGAGAGGGTGTGTCCCTGGGGGAGTGCCGTTGGAGTATATATTTTATATCTGGTGAGTGGAGTCTCTCTATTGCTTCTTGGTGGCCATGTCCTCCTGGCTGACCTGCTTTCTTCTGCCACACTATTCAGCCTTTATGTTCTGTCTCACTTCAGGCCCCAAGGAATGGAGCCCGCTATCTATGGTCTGAGACCGCTGAAACTGTGAGCCCCAAAATAAACTTTTTCTCCTCTAATTTTTCTTGTCAGGTCTTTTGGTCACAGCAATGAAAAAGCTGATTAAAACAAACCTTGACTTTCTACATTGGCTTTCTTTAAGCTGTCAAAATACAGTTTTTCTGCATGGGGAAGAGATCATCTTTATACAGATGGTTGGAATATTATTGATTAACATGGATATTCTGTTGGTTCTGGCATTCCAAAGCTTTGCTCCAGCAGTGGCCTTATTGACAGGCTACCAGGACTGCCGAGCTAAGCTGCCAGGGTGTTCTTTCTTCTTCTCATGTCAGATATATGACTTTGCCTTGATAGACTTGAATAATTAAGTACCAAACAGCTCTATCATGAGCATTTGGCAGCTCTACCAAAGGATCAAAACAAAATTGTGACAGGTGATATCATGGTAAATGTACCCATGCTGCTGCTTACTTTTGATGATTTTGTTTTACTTTGGGTTTCCCCACACACACAGTGCACAGGGTGGGCTAGGAAAAAGTAAGTTATCTAAATGGAAATGTGGATGTTGCTGGACTGTTGGACACAGTGGTTAGAAATGGTTTATTAGACATATTTTCTATTTTAAAATATGTTTTCTGTCATTTTTCCTTTCCCTGGATACTACATGTATCTTGGTCACAACGGAATAGAGTCAGCTTTTCCCTTTCCAACTCAGTAAAACACATGATTGTAAAATTTGCATCTTCATGAAAGAAGGTAGACAGTAAGGAGGATTTCAGGAAACAAGTATGGTAAAATATAAGTCAGGATGATGATGTAATAATGGTTTTCTCTAATTTTTTATGCTAATAAAATTTGGGTTGCTCCCTGGGATTGTATAGGAGAAGTGAGGAGGGAATGGAAAATGAGAAATTTTAACTAAAGGAAGCATATTCTTTAAAAAAGGAGGATCGCAGCTGGGCATGGTGGCACATGCTTGTAATCTCAGCAACTTGAGAGGCTAAGACAGGGGGATCAAAAGTCCCAGACCAGCCCCAGCAATTTAGCAGGATCCTCAGCAACTTAATGAGACCCTGTCTCAAAATAAAAAAAAATTAAAAGAACTGGGGATGTGGCTCACTGGTTAAGCCCCTCTGGGTTCAAAAAAATAAAATGGTTAAAAGGGAGTATAAATGAATTTAGGCCACCTTATGCAACTTTGTAATATCCTTTCTTATTTAATCAGTTGAAAATCACTTTAGTGTTTAATGTTATCAATTGATTCTCAATTTTCCTTCCATACTTAGATTAGATCCAGACATGAATGTTCACCATTGTTAGTGTTCCTTCAGAATAGCCTTCTTTTTTTTTTTTAATTTTAAAATACTTTTTTAGTTGTAGGTGGACCTTTATTTTATTTACTTATTTTTTATGTAGTCCTGAGGATCGAACCCAGTGTCTCACATGTGCTAGGCAAGCACTCTACCACTGAGCCACAACCCAGCCCCCAGAATAGCCTGAAAGGAAGGTATTCATGAAATTAGGGCTTATTTGTCAAGCACACACTTTATCCCTTTCTTCTCCCTTTAAAAAAGATTTTAAGGACTTATTCATATTAAAGGATATTGATTAGTCACATCAGCAACATTTAACCACGTCACAAAAGAGCATTTCTGGTAGTGAATTTTAACTATTCTCAAAATCTTGAAGAACGCTGTACTTCTTCTTCATAAACTTCTAAAAGAAACTTGAGCATTTACTGCTAAAATGTGTGGTTCACTGCTTACATAAATATCCATTATTAATTAAATATACATATTTCATTATACCTGGTTTCTCCCTGACATAGTAAATGCTAACAAATAAAAGGCTTAAAAAAGTCTGTCCAGCAGTCCAGGAATGCGGAGGCCATCAAGGTTTGGGGCACATAGGGAGTCTCAAAAATACATTGGTAATGTTCTGTTTCTTAACTGTGAATGTGCACTTCTTTGTTTTCTTTTCAAGAATTTTATGAGAGAAATAGACTTTATTCTAAAGAATAATCAACAATGTTTTTAGTTTGATGTACAAGGTATTTATTATAGCATTATTTAGAATGCAAAAAGGATTTTTTAAATTTTAGCTGTATAATGAGTAAAATGGTTAATTAATGATGCTTTAGGATGGAACATTATATTCCCATTGAAAATGCATAATTTTAATGAGAAAATACTCAGCATTAGCAAAACAGGATTGAAAATCTATAGTGTAATCCCACTTTACATCAGATCTACATTTAAAAAAATAAGGGAATTATACAAGTAGTATTTTAGAATTTATCTTTGTACTTGCCTGTATATTTCATTTGAGTATAAGGGATATAGATCATATCATCAGAAAAGGTTTTAAATAAACACAGCATTTGCTGACCAGTTAAGCAGGGCAAAAATTGACTCAGCAATTTAAACTAATAAACAGAGAGCTCCCATTTCAGACAGCAGACTAGGTAACCTGAAGCACTCCATACAAAGATAACCACAATGCTAGATGAATATTAAAAACCTTTTCACATTCTATCACGGAAATTGAGAAACTGCACAAGTAAAAATTAAAAGAAAAGCAGGTTCTCTGTAAGCCTGTTAACTTGGTTGAATCTCAAATATACTGAGCTAAGCAGGTCACCAAAGAATACATAAAATATTCTCTTTACACTCAAAGACGTGAAAACAAATAGGAGTTCAGAGATAACAGAGAGGTAAAACTGAGAGAAGACAAGCAAATCATAAAATTAAAAATTTAGAAAGTCAGTGCCTCAGTTGGGGAAGAAGGTTTATGAGATCTTGGGGGAAACAAATAAAGAACTCCTGCAGTGGTGGTAATGTTCCCCTTTAGCAGGTGTTGTGTATAGTATTTATTATTTTCTGAACTGCATATACACCTTAAACCACTCTTTTTACAATGTGTTTCATAATAAAACATTTTTTTCAATTGTGTATTCAAATTAAACCAAACTCTATGGGAGAAGTGAAGAAGTGGAGTTAAGTATGAAGATTTTGTAGGTAATTCACTTTCTTGTTATTTTGAATGAGTGATAAATGCATGCAAATATGAACTTCAGAATGAGCTTGCCTAGTCTCTTAAAATTAGTATTGTAATGTTGAGGTTCTGGATTAATTTAGGAAGAATTAAGAACTTTACCCAATTATGGGCTTTTTCATCTCTCAAGTCATATATTCTGTACCTAAGTAGTGTTTTAAAGCTTTCTTTATGTATACTATCTTATAAATTTCTTGTTTTGTCTGAGTATATGTATATACACACATATATGTATAGTTTATACAATAGTGTGGGACCATAAATATGACCATGCAAGTTGAAACCATGCAAAGTAATTCTAATAATTAATAGGGAAATTATAATTGTTCTATGACCTTTTTTCTTATTGTCAATTATTATAAATATAGTGTGAAATATATTTTAATACATTGTACCTTAGTCCATTCAGGCTGCTGTAACAAAATACCTTAGACCCTGTAATTTATAAATGAAAATTTATTTCTTATGTTCCGGATTCTGGGAAATCCAAGATCAAGGGACCAGCCTATTTGATGTCTGATAAGGGATTGTGCTCTTCTTCAGCGATGGTGCCTTACTGAATCCTCACATGGTGTAATGGGGCCAAAAAAGCTCCCTCAGCCTCTTTTATAAAGGCACTACTCTCATAACAAGGGCTCTACTCTCATAACCTCGTCACTTCCCAAAGGCCTCATCTCTTTAATATCATCACCTTGACAGTTTAGGTTTCAAAATGTGAATTTGGGAGACCATATAGATGTAGTCCATAGCATACTATAATTTAAAATTTAGATTTACTCAGAAGGTTTTTTTTTTTTTTTTTTTAAATCTCTTTATAAAAAAATCTTGCCAAGGCTGGTGTGGTGGTGCACACATGTAATCCCAGCAACTCGGGAAGTTGAGGCAGGAGGATTGCAAGTTCAAAACCAGCCTCATCAACTTAGCAAGGCTCTAAAGCAACTTAGTAAAACCCTGTCTCAAAATTTTAAAATTAAAAGGACTGGGAATGTGGCCAGTAGTTAAGCACCCCTGGATTCAATTCTCAGTACAAAAGAAACTTACCAAGAATAGTTTGAACAGGGCTTGCATTCTTCCTTGATACAGGGAAGTGAGCATCTTTTCTATTCTGTGGCAGATTGTCAGTTGTCCTTTCTAAGTCTGGATCCACTTTAGACATTTTATCCTTTGCTCTTCAGCTCTTCTCCAAGAGCTTCTTCCATGTGGAATATCTTGACAACATCACTTCCTCTGGCAACCATATTCTTTATTTATGCCATTAAGGTCACCTTCTATTTTATCCTCTTGCTGTACATCCAGGGTTTCTTCCATGGCCACAGTGTCAGCCTTCCTATTGGTCAATTATTTGTTCTATAATTCCATTGACATTTCTTTCTAATTTTGCTTCCAGCATTATTCTTTCAGGTTTTTTCCTGCACTTCCATTTTTTTCCCACCAATTCCCTCTTTTTGAGTATCCAATTTTTTAAAAGTGGGTATATATGGGTATATCACTGGGAGACAAGGACACAACACAAACTGTATGTTTTGCTGACTGTGAGGGAACTGACTAGAAGCATAGTGACCAATTTGGGCAGACTTTGAAAGGAACAAATTGACTGTTCACTGACGATGCTGCAGTTGTGTTGAAGTCATGAACTGAAAGCTACCAATGAAGTTACTGCTATACAGTTAGTCATTTAGCATATCTGTACCAGTTAGTAACTGAAATTTGAACAATGCTGGTGGGGGACTGGTAACATTTAACTAAACCATAGTAACTGTTTTTTGCTTGTAATAGAGTCTTGGTGGATAGAATTCTGTCAGTTCCACTCAATGATAGGATACAAGGCATCTGTTAAATATGTTATTATGGAAAGTTTAAGTCATACTAGGGAATGGAATATTAATAAAACAGGCTTGTATGATCCCAATTTTATAAAAATTCTATATGTATTTTAAGATATTAGAAAATATGTTAAAAGATAATATTGGTTTTATCTATTGATAAAATTGTGAGTGACTTTTATTTTCTGTGTTTTTTCCTGGATATTTCTAATTTTCTACAATCAATTTTTTTGGGGGGGAGGGCGTTGCGTAACGGGGATTTAACTCAGGGGCACTTGACACCCAGCCCTATTTTTTGTATTTTATTTAGAGACAGAGTCTCACTGAGTTGCTTAGCACCTTGCTTTTGCTCAGGCTGGCTTCAAACTCAATGATTCTCCTGTCTCAGCCTCATAAGCACCTGGGATTATAGGCATGCACCACCACATGATCAATTTTTGAAATCAGAAAAAAATATCACTACAAAATGAAAGTAGTTCACTAGCCCCCAAGTCTAGGTTTCTAATATCATTCACTAGTTAAAAACTAAAGAAATGATAATCCTGTGCATCTTGTAGCACCAGCAAGTAACAAAGTACTAAACCAACAAAATGACAGAGTCAACAGGACAGAGGGACTAATGGAAAGTGGTCAAAGCTGGAATGATGTTAGCAATGAACTGAATTTTGTCCAACAGTGTAAGTAATTATTCATGTGCCCATATTGATAGAAATAATGATTGAACAAATAAATAAGTGGGTGAGAAGAGACAAATCACTAGTGCAGGAGAATTCCAAATAATTTTTATAGATACTCTGTCCTCAGAGAGGCGGCTAATACTCCCCTCGTAAAGTAGGGGCTTCAAATGGTCACTTCCTTCCAAAGTGTACAGTGTGGAAAGAGTCACTTACTGAGAAACCTGACCTCGGCCAGGTGATTGAGGTCAGCATCCACAATGATAAATCACATTGATAGTATGAGTTGATGACAGTGGCACTTCACCACTCTGGTGCTTCTCCCAAGAACCCATAACCCCAGGTTCACTGAAAAAACATTAGACAACCCCAAATGAGAGGCAATTTAAAAAATGACTGGTGTTCCTCACATCTGTCAAGGTCAATTGAAACTAGGCAAGTCTGAGGAGAACTGTTCCAGTCTAGAAGGTCCTAAAGAGACAGGATGACTCAATGTGAAATACTGGATGGGATTCTGGAACAGAAAAAGGATATTTAGGTAAAAGTTCAGGAAATCTGAATAAAGTATGGACATCAGTTAATACTATATCAACACTGTTCCTTATTTATGGCAGGTATAACACAGGAATGTAATATGTTAACAATAGGGGGAACTCAGTATTCCTGTAAATCTGTAACTATTCTAAAATTAGAAGTTTATTTCTAAGAAAAGTTACTTAAATACCTCATCATCCTTATTTTTTAAATAAGTTTTGGTAACATTAGAGATGTTCTATAAGATAAATTTTTAATATTTTTTGACCCAGTTTTCCCAAAGTATGAAATTCTGGTTGTATAAGTCTGACTTTTCACTCAGGAGATCCTTTGCTGTACACAGAATTCTGTGGCTCATTATGGATAAAAGTTTTCTGCTGAGGTTTCTGGGCAGTAGTCTGTGTGAGGACACAAGTATTCCTAAAAAACAAGATTTGATGTATATTTCCCTTTTGTATAACATATCAAAAAGGTATTTATATTATAAGTTGCCATATTCAACATCGAAGCATTGTAGTTAGTGGAGATACTAGCTGGAAATACATAGCATCTCTTGCCCATTGTCACCTGGGTGCCAAGCCCCAGTGGCTCAGGGCAATCACTCTTTTCAAGGGACTGATCTGGAGCCACTTAAGTGAGAGATTGTGAGCACATGGTAGTACACACTATAGTGTGACAGTAAAACAATAGATACAGACACAATATTCAATGGTTGAGCAGTGGAGGTGATACCATGCCGGCCCTTTTATAAACATATTAGTAAAAACAGATTAGCTGGGCTTTGTTAAAATATGATGCATCTAATTAGGGTTACTTTTTTTGTGTGTAGCCAGTGAGTTGGTGACAGTCTTATGCTAGCTATAGAATCTTTTTTTTTTTTTTTTAGCTATAGAATCTTAAAGGCTTAGAATACAAACTATAAATTTTTAAAGAGAATAGGCTAATGATTTTTTTAAAGTATTTTTGAAAAGGAACATTTTAAAACATTTTACTACATTTTGAAGAAATAAAACATTGTAGATAAAACTAAGACCTTGCTGGGCACGGTGGCACATGCCTGTAATCCCAGTGGTTTGGGAGGCTAAGTTCAGCCTCAGCAACTTAGTGAGGCTCTTAAGCAACTTAGCAAGACCCTGTCTCTAAATAAAATATAAAATGGGCTTTGATGTGCCTCAGGGGTTGAGTGTTCCTGGGTTCAATTTCAATCCCCACTACCAAAAAATAAAAATCTCGTTTTCTTTCTTCTTCATCTATTCTTTTCTTCACCCCTTCTTTCCTAGGGTAACCCATTTTCCTGATGTTGATATGTGTCATTTCCAGGCATTTTTAAATAACTGTGTGTGTATGTGTGTGTGTATATGTGTTTTTGTGTGTGTGTGTTCAGCATATAAACATGTATATACATAAACTTACAGGTTATACATACATACTGGGTTTTTTAAAACAATATATTTAAATTGTGCACCACACAAAATTTTTTTTTTCTCTTCACTGATTATTATTGACATTGGTTCATGGTGAAAAGTATAAATCTCGTTCTTTTGACTTTAACGACTTTCTAATTTTGCATTATATGAAGAAAAACCAATTGATTTCTGTGGCCCTGTGCAGGAACTGATTATGGGTTATGTCCTTTTTTCCCACTCTGTTCACTGCTACAGTAGTCATTCTTGTATGTGTATCCTTGTAAACAGGTGCAAGAATGTCTCTAGGGTAGATAACTAAGAATTTATGGGGTTACAGGTATGTCATTCTCTTGATCAATTGTGCATTTCCACATCTATGAAGAATCTTATCAGACTTACTCATCTTTGCCAGTTCCTCACTAATAGGGAAATTGAATTACTTTTTTTTTTTTCTTTAGAGATTGAACCCAGGGGTGCTTACCACTGAGCTACATCCCCAGCCTTTTTATTTTTTAATTTTGTGACAGGGTCTCACTATGTTGGCTGGACTATCCTCAAATTTGCAATCCTTCTGGCTTAGACTCCCAAATTGCTGGGATTATAGGCATGTGCCACCACATCCAGCTGAAAGGTCTGTCAAGAATTAACCTAGGGCTGTGGTTGTGGCTCAGTGGCAGAGCGCTTACCTAGCATGTGTGAGGCACTGGGTTCAATCCTTAGCACCACATAAAAATGAACAGATAAAATAAAGGCATTCTGTCAATCTACAACTACCAAAAAATAAAAAATAAACCTAAAGTGGTATTTTGTAAAGTCAAAGTCTGATGACCCTGGATCCAATCCTCAGAACATGTTAATATAGAAATATTGCTGCATTCCATCATAAAGTTAAATTAGAGGTGGTGGGTTAGAATAAGATTATATTCCTTCCCCATATTTAATGGTTTCATTTTACTCTTATGCCTTTAGATTTGTTGACCATGTCTCTTATTGGTTTAGGGAAGAGTTCAATTGAGTTATCTGATTTGATTTTCTAATTATATTTTAAGAGAAATATTTGTGAAAAACTACATTTGTGGTTTCCTAAAAAGATAAACAGTTTTGCCAGGCACAGGCTGAGGCAGGAGGATCTCAAGTTCAAAGCCAGCCTCGGCAAAAATTGAGGTGCTAAGCAAGTCAGTGAGACCCTGTCTCTAAATAAGATACAAAATAGGGCTGGGGATGTGGCTCAGTGGTTGAGTGCCCTTGAGTTTAAGCCCCAATACCCCTGCCCCCCCAAAAAAACGATAAGCAGTGTTATAGTACAGTCTTGCAATTAAGCCCTCAGGTATTTACCCATATGATGAAAACTTTTATCCACATAAAACCTGCATATGAATGTTCATAGCAGTTTTCATAATTGCAAAAAAATTGGAAGCAACTGAGATGTCTTTCAGGAGGTGGATGAATAAGGAAACTATGGTACATCCAAACAATATCTGTTATTATCAGTAAACAAGGACTACCAATCCACTAAAAGATGTGAAAAACATTAATTGCGTATTGTTGTGATTCCAATTATATGGCATTATGGAAAAGGCAGAACTGTGGAGATAATAAAAAGATCAGTGGTTGCCTATAATTGAGGGGCAGGAAGGATAGCTCAATGTCTATAGAACATGGGGATTTCAAGGACAGTGGAACTAGCATAACACTGTCATGGTGTCAAAACAGAATTATACAGTACAAACAGAACCCTAGTATAAATTGTGAATTAGATCTAATATTTTTTTTAAATGTGTTGATATTGGTTCATCAGTTTTAACAAATATACCACACTACTAATGCAAGATATTAAGACAATTATATTTATGAAATCTAAATTGTTGAAACTTTTTCATGACTACTTCCATTTTCTGTGGATCTTCAAAGTTCATGTTGTAAGTCATTTGGTTTCCTTTTGCCTTTCTTGATTAAGAAATAGAGTGGTATAGCCAGGTACAGTGGCACATGCCCATAATCCTAGCAACTTGGGAAGCTGAGGAGGAAGTTTGAAGACAGCATAGTCAACTTAGCAAGATCCTGTGTCAAGATTAAAAAAAAAAAAATTTTTTTTTTTTTCCCCTAAAAGGACTGGGGTAAGCCAGGCATTGTGGCACACACCTGTAATCCTAGCAGCTCAGGAGGCTGAGGCAGGAGGATTGAGAGTTCTGAGCCAGCCTTAGCAAAAATGAGGTGCTAAGTAACTCAGTGAGACCCTGTCTCTAAATAAAATACAAAATAGGGCTGGAGATGTGGCTCAGTAATCAAGTGCCCTAGAGTTCAATCCCCCACTACCAAAAAAAAAAAAAAAAAGGACTGAGGATATAGCTCAGTGGTAAAGTGTCCCTAGGTTCAATCCCCTGTATCACCCCCACATACACACAAAGTAGTAATATAGTGATATAAAATGTTAATTTTGTTTTCTTTATGTATGTTGTTAAATAATATAGAGTCAAGATTTTATATGTTACTGTTAGAAATATTTTCAAGATCATATAATAACTGAAATAATCCAAGATGTCTTGATTCCTGTAAGTTCTCTATAAAATGCCTCTTTTATTTATTGACTCTAGAATATCATTCTTATGACTGAATCCCATATCTCTTAGAACTAGTCATCTGAGATTCCATGAAATATGATATATCTAGTAAAACTGCAGAAGGATTATAATCATTATTAGAGATCATTCTAAATTTTAAATAACATCATGGTAGTGTTCTGATTTTTCTCTTATCTGTCTTTCAGATGTTCTCTATGTGGGTATGTGTGCAGCCATCCTCCGTCTTTGAAGTCTCATATGTGGAAGCATGCAAGTGACCAAAATTACAACTATGAACAAGTAAACAAGGCTATTAATGATGCAATTTCACAAAGTGGCAGGTATTTGATTCTACCCCCTCCCTTTATTACTGTATATGAATTAAAGTTAGAATTAAAACTACTAGTCCTACAGTATAGGTAGCCCACTCAAGGTCTGGTGTGTTTTGTTTTGTTTTGAAGAGTTCTGGGGAAATCCTCTGGAAAAACTCTATTAAACAGCAGTGAAGAGAGAGCCGATCCTGTCACTGGAAGTTCAGAAAATTTGGTGTCATCCTCCGAGCTGATTTCCCAAGCACCCAGTGAAGTCATAGATCCCAATGAGAATGAGAAACTGAGCCCTACGAATAATACCTCATATAGTTTAGAAAAGAACTCCAGTCTAGCCCCTCCTGGAATGGAGTATTGCGTTTTGCTCTTCTGTTGTTGCATTTGTGGTTTTGAATCAACCAGCAAAGAAAATCTCTTGGATCATATGAAAGAGCATGAGGGTGAAATTGTAAACATCATCCTAAATAAAGACCACAGCACAGCTGTAAACACAAATTAGCTGGAATAGTTAACCACAGTTTCACCTTTGTGCTGTCAGATAACTAACCTACTAGATGCAGAAAAACTAGTTGGTGTGAGAGGAAGTGACAGGTGTGACTTTGGAACCAAACTTGTGATGTAATAAAATGAATTCCAAATGGGTAAACAGTAATATTTAAATATTTTGAGTGAGGGGAAGTGGGTTGAGGAGGAACAAAGATGTAATCGGTATTAATCCTCTGTCACCCCTTCTTAGTGTTGAGTGTATTTATTATTAAAAGCTTATTATAGTTTAGACATACATGCAAGCAAAAGTTAAGAAAGGGCTTTTCAGGAACTCTTCTAAAACTTGTTATAAAAGTGTCACAGTCTTAGCAGAGCTTAACTTTCTCGTGTTTACTTTTGACATGCGAGCTCTGGAATCGCTGGGTCTCTTGTGAGAATGGCACATAGCTTCTAGAGGGGTTTTTTTCAGAGTCTACAAGGGAGCAGATAGAGGGCTTTGAAATGATCCACTTAAATCTTCCCCTGGATTTATCATATACTCAATAAGAATTTATCATATACTCAATGTGGAATACGTTCCTTTATTCCCAAAAACAAAAGAAAGACCTCTAAACCAAATCTGGATTATAAATAGACATTTAAGAAGTAAATTGTTGTCTTAAATTTACAGTGAGTTTTTGGTAGGAATAGGAAGAAATGGGTTCATTCCAACCAGACTCAAATCAATCTCAAGTTCACAGAACTGGTGACTAGTTGAGCACAGCAGGGCACTTCTCACAGGTTCCTTTCAGAGTGTCTGGAAGAACACAGCATACGTTTGATAGTTAAATAGGCTTTCTGATCCTCAGTGCTAAGTGAGGATTCCTTGTTATTTGAATGAGTCTCTAAAAGCAGCAACAGAGTATGGAAAAATTACATCAGGCCTTAGCAATAGTTTGAACACTAAGATAAAAATGAAGTTGAGGGAGAAAATTCAGAGGACTCTTAAACTTAGTACTGCTGTTGAGATTTTCCTTTCTGAAGTTTATTAATTTAGTTATATTTTTAGCAGAAGAGAAATAACCAAATGTGACCAAAATATAGTAAAAATTCAAGTTGTTTGTAAAAATTTTAATTAGCAAACAGAATTTGGCAATTCTATAGGGTTTCTTTCTAAGAAATTCTGTTTAGAGTGTGATGTGGAAAACTAAGTAAATGTGCTGTCGCAGTAAAACTTGCCGTCAAATACACATAAGTTTCTCATTAATTACATATTTTGTATTATTATTGTTTCAGTGGGTGAAAAAAAACAGGGTGTTTTGTTTTTGTAGTTCTGATCACTTATTTATACATTATTTTTTTTGTTAAATTCTGCCTCCAGTCAAAAGGCAGGTGCACCATTCAGTGCGCCATCTTCATGGTGCTATATCAGATGAACATTCTGAATATCCATTTCTAACATTTAGAGTTGAGGTTGTGACTCTGATAAATTTAGAACACCAAAAGCAAGAGTTTCATGAATGGAATACTATATAGGCAAAGTTTTCAGAAAGAATTTTGCTCCCAAGTCCAGGTATAAATAAAATGAATTAATATTTTTAAGATAGCATTAGGAACTATGTAAGTGGGGCCAGCCATCTTGAAACACTGTCTAATTTGTTTTTATTTTTCTCATTTTGATGATGATATTCAAACATACAGTTGGCTGTAACTTTGCAGCTCTTTGATTTAGGTAGCTTTAATTTATTTGTGAAAGTTAATTCATTTCTGATATATGCTTTTTGAAAAGATAAAATGAATTTATATATACTAAACTATATTTCCCAAATCCACTATACATGGATTTAAATAAATGCATTTTCTCCTATTTCAGAATTGAACCATATAGAAAAGTAACAATCTTAGAAGAATTTTCCTTGGCTTTACTTTTCCATAATCCTTTGGAAAATACTAATAACGCCCCCCCGCAAAAAAAAATCCCAAAATTTCAAGTGTGACTTTTTAAATTGCCTTTCTTAATTTTCTTAAACCACTTCCTTTGATTGTTACTTAAATATTCCATTTGAAATCATGAATTTAATTCCCTACCCCTTAGGGAAAAGTTAACCCAGAAGTTCAGCCCCCTTAAACTTTCACCTAATTCTGGCTTTCAATTGTCCATAAAAACTTTCTCTTGGCCTACAGGAGGAAAAAAATGTACCAAGAATATTTTAAATCTTCCCAATATTAGTTTGTGGCAAGGCTTAAAACTGTTTCTGCCAAGAACAATTGAGTTTTCTAAAAGTAATAATGAAGATTAAATATGCAATTATAATTGTAGAAAAGAGTTATTAAAATAATGAATAGGGAATCCCTTTATAGGAATAATTACTTATTGCTACTAGACATTTTGTCATATAGAGTTCATACTGTTTGTTTTCTGCTCTGAACACTTAACAGTTCTAAGATTTGATAGTGAAAATAGTTTTAAAAGAAACTAAATTCAGCAAAGGTGAGAATCAGGGAGATAATGCATTCTGATCATTATAAATAACACTTTTCAGGGCTCTAATGTTTTCTCCCTTTCTTTAATAATCCAGAGTGTGGTTGGTGTCCCCAGTGTTCCAACAGTACTGTGCTTATATTCCTCTTGATCTGTAGACTTAAGTTCTATGGCCAGACAGTGTGTGTGTGACACTGACTGAAGCCTTTGATTTAGATCTTTCATCTTCTTCAGGGTAGCTGTTGATGGCTTTATAATGATTTTCTGTTTTTTTCTCACAAAGCAAATGGTGGGCATCCATGTTTACATTGTATCTTCCTGTAGCGTACTTGGCTTGGCAAAGACAAGCAGGCTTCTCTATGAGACTTATATTTTTAGTTTTCATAGACACTTATTTAATCTTTTTTTATTGTACAGCAAGGTGCTCTAAGTAATATTCTATAAAATATATTTAATAGAAATTTGAGTTTGATATTCATGGACATGAATACATGTATTTTTTTAAGAAATAAGTATTGTGTAACACTATGGCATTGCTTCTATAGCCAAAGTATAAAAGTTTCTGGAACACTGACATGTAAAGACTACAGTTAATTCTGACACTGTATCTTATTAAAAATAGGATGATTTGCATTTTGTAAAATTATCCTGCACATTGAGCTGCATGCCTTAAAGCTGAAACTCTAGGATTGTGTTCATGGTAGAACAGTTTATCTGTTCAGAACAGTGAAGCAAGGTCTATAGCGCTTCTTTAACTACCTTTGGAAATACTGTACAATGTTAGAATAATTTATTTTGCTTTACAGGAGTTTGTCATGTATTGACTTTAATATTGTATTTTGGTAATAAATTTTTTGTTAAAAACACTTGCCTTTAAGTTTTATTAAGTATACATGATGTCTGTTCTTATCTTAGAAATGTTGATTTGATTAGATAGCTATATTTAAATAATTAAAAGATTCCCAAAGGTAAGGCTTATGATCACCCTCTAGTAACTTTTTAAACTATTGCTGACTTGTATTAAACTGTTAAACAAAAATAATTGAAAAAGCATTTGGCTTCTGAAATCATTTTTAAAATTCAGTCTAAGTTTGGAGCTTTTCCCCTTGCTAAGTAGGTCTTAATTTTGTCTTCCAAATCACACACTTATGTTTCCAATTCTGCTGTGGTCAAAGTTCTGAAGACTAGTCATACTTAGGATGGTTGGCATTGTTTACTGAAAGCCAGAGATTACAGCAATGAGTTCTCACTTGTCATCATTCCATGGTCTAATGTCTCATGTCTTTTGACATCTGGTTTGTTGCATTGCTAAGTGATGCTAACATCATCTGACTGCATTATTAGTTTAGTTATCAGTTTGTGCTTTAGAATCCTGGGCCACCTCAGCTTGAAGTGACTGACACCACATATTTCGTCCCAGTAGCTTTAATCCCTGGTCCTGTACTCCCTAGAGCAATATAATCATATCCCCTATCTTTCAAAATCCAAATCCCAACACTGTGTCACTAAACTGTAAATTAGTTGTAGAATTCCTGTCTTGGAAAATTTAGAACATAATGGTCCAATTTGGTACCCATACCCAATGTGACTATTGATCACTTGAAATATAACTATAATGCTCCAATAGTTGCAAAAGAAATATATCTAAATAGTTTTTTTATATTGATTACATGTTAAAATAAAATTTTTAATATATTGGGTTAAATAAAAATTTCAGGGCTGGGGTTGTGGCTCAGTGGTAGAGTGCTCACCTAGCCGTTTGAGGCTCTGGGTTCAATCCTCAGTACCACATAAAAATAAATAAATAAAAAGTCATGTGTCCATCTACAACTAAAGAAAAATATTTTTTAAAAAAAAGTTAATTTCACCTATTTTTATTTTATAAATGTAGCTACTAGAAAAATTTAAATTACATATGACTCACATTATATTTCTCTTGGATAGTGCTAGTTTAGAAGAAAAATTGGCAAACTATGGCCCTTACTTTAAATTTAGGCTGCCACCTGTTTTTGTAAATGAATGTTTTCTTAGAACAGCCACACCCACTTTTTTTTTTTTCCTTTTGGAATGGGGATTGAACTCAGGGGCACTCATCCACTGAGTCACATCCCCAAGCCCTATTTTGTATTTTAATTTAGAGACAGGGTCTCACTGAGTTGGTTAGTACCTAACTGTTGCTGAGGCTGGCTTTAAATTCATGATGCTCCTGCCTCATCTTCCTTGAGCTTCTGGGATTATAGGCATGCACCACCATACCCAATTCACAACCACTTTTTTACATGTCATGTGGCTGTTTTCAAGGAACAATTCAGCACTATTTGTTAGTGGCAAAGACGGTATGACCCACAAAGTCCAAATTATTTACCATCAGGAAGTTCGTTGAACTACAGAACAATGGTATAACCTGTGCTTTAAAACTACCTGAAAGAAAAGACTTTTTTTATTAAAAAGTGCTAGAGTTTACACCTGGAATGTCCCCCAAAACTCATATGTTGAAGGCTTGGTCCCCAAAGCAATAATGTCCAGAGGTGGGGCTTTTGAAAAATGATTGGATGATGAGAATCCTGGCCTCATCAGAGGATTAACCACTTGATGAATTAGTAACTTCAGTGGACTATTGGGAGGTAATGGAAACTGAAGGCAGAGGGGCATGGTTGGAGGAAGCAGTTCATTTGGGGTATGCCCTTGGAGACTATATCTTTGGTCCCTTCCTCTCTGCTTCCCAGCTGCCTTGAGCTGAGTGGTTTTCCTCTGCCACACCTTTCATCCATGATGTTCTGCCTCATCTCAGGCCCAGAGCAATGGAGCCAGCCAACCATAGACTGAAACCATGAACCAAAATAAATCTTTCCTTCTACAAGTGGTTTGTGTCAGGTATTTTGGTAACCATGGATGGAAAGCCAACACAAAGAAAGCTTTTTTAGAGAAATGTTTTAGAACTATATTGTTTCTTCTTCTGTCATTCTTATCATCTACCTCTTCTTCCTCAGTCTTCTGCATGTTTTGTGACTTGAACCTGTCTCACTATTTTGTCATCTCTAATATTTAAACCTAAATACAACTTGTTTAAAGTAACACGCATTATTAAATATAAATTAATGCCACCATGGAAAGTACTTCTTTCCTCCTGATGACCTTATCATGTCTGTGTTAGCTCTGACTGTTTCACACTTGCAAACAGTTGGGCACTGCTTGAATAACCATGGGACAAGATGACCACAGTAACCAATCCACTCAACTGGGGTGACTATTGACTTGAATTATCCAGGATATAATGAAAAGAATCTAAAGATAACACTCTTTATATTGAATAGCATGTCTGACTCTAAAGCCAAATTCATAGATGGAGAGGGGGGTGTAGCTGGCTTTGATATAGAGCTGTTGATTAAACTGGCAGAGCTACGAAAAAGTCACAGTACTCTCCTACATAGATTTCTTCCAGATCAATCAGCAAAGATGTAAAATGAGAACATATTTGGCCCTGTAAATTCTTAAGAGAAGTCTCTGTTCTTAATTGGTGCCATATGAAAATCTTACTTAGGTAATGTGTTTTGGTGTGTATCTCAGAATCCAAATGCTTAAACCACTTCCAGAATCATATATGCAGAAAAGCCCAGTTTGCCTGTTTTAGGGAATTATAGACCTCATTTTATGTAACTGCATAATATAGTGGTGTATTAATAAATCTATCTAGTTTTATCATTTGATCCAGGAAGTGTTTATAAAATTATGCCAGCTTTATTCTTTTTATTAATTTACAGATACTTTTTTTTCCCAGTAATAGGTAACCACTGTTTAAATTTTTTGCCTTACAAAAGAGTATAGATCTTCCTTTAAATTAAAAACCCTTAATTTAACTGGGTGTGGTAGTATATGCCTGTAATCCCAGCAGCTTGGGAGGCTGAGGCAGGAGAATCACGAATTCAAAATCAGCCTCAGCAAATTAGCAAGGCCCTAAACAACTCAGCAAGACCGTGTCTCCAAATAAAATACAAAAAAGAGCTGGGGGTGTGGCTCAGTGGTTAACCCTGGGTTCAATTCCCAGCACCAAGGGAAAAAAAAAAAAAAAGAAAGAAAAAAAAACCCTTAATTTTAGGCTTCTAATATAAATTCTTACTGCCATATATTGAAATTGTCAGATGTTGGTATTTTTGTGTTCCAAACTTTACCAGATTTATACCAGGTGTTTCACTGGATCCACATAATAAAGGTTCCATTCTTTAATAGTTGCAAAATTGAATGTAAGACAGGTACTTTCAGGCAATGCTGAGGTACATGGAAGCCTTTGTTTCAAAAAGACTCTACATATTATGTAGGTGGAATTTTATTTACACAAATCAGAAAATGAGCTGGACACAGTGGTGCAAGCCTGTAATCCCACTGACTTGAAACACTGAGGTAGGAAGGATCACAAGTCTGAGGCAGCCTGGGAAACTTAGTGAGAACATGTGTCAAAAGGTCTGGGGATGTAGCTCAGTGGTAGAGCATGCCTGCATGCAGTATCCAGTATCATGAAAACAAAAATCAGAAAATGATAACTCCTTGCCCATGAACTTGGCCCCGACCATTTCATCTTTCTCATTTCTCATCTTTGGCCTTTGTAAAAGGCAAAATGAAAAGTATTTATAATGATCCATGTCATGGCCACTGGCATCAGTAATGATCAAATATGGTTTTTAAAACTAGTAATAATAGAGCTGAGGTGTAACTCAATGGTAGAGTACATACCTAATATGCATGAGGCCCTGGGTTCCATCTCCCGCACCAAAATTAAAGTTAGTAAGAAAGTATGTTATCTTAAATGTGTAAACTATAGAGACCTGAAAAGATCCTCAACAAAATAAAACCCGTTATTCTTTCTTCAGGTCCTTTTTGTTTTATTATCACTACAGTGCAGTTCTCCAAATTTGTGTGTTTTTTCCCCTACTTGTCATTTTATTAATTATAGTATCGGTATTTCCAAAATAACGTGGCTACATTTTACTGAAATAGGCACATCAATCCACATCTTGCTCTTTTTGTTTACATCTACAGTCCTATTTAAATTCAGTATATCCAACCACAAAAGGTGTTAGAAAATTCTATTTCAGGCTTATGAGAACAAGTACAACAGAATGTGATTCAAATCTTAAGCTGTATTTATTTCGGCTCCTCTACAGCTAACATTCTACAGAGAGTTACACTGAAATAATTAAGCAATTGTAGGAAACTAGTGGTTGCAAGGTTATCTTCACTTTCTAGACCTTCTCTGTAGGAAGTGGGAGAACACGGTTGGTGAGGTAGTGCCCCCCTACAATGATGATCTGATGCTGGAGTCCAGCAGAGTACCACCACATGGGTGAAGCCTCCACATCTATGCCCACCTGGAGCAACTCTGTGTTGAGCCTGCAAATGCTGATAAAGCATCCAGTGCAGTCTCTTGACAGTTTTGTTTTCTTTGTAATAGCAGAGGGAGGAAGCATGAATCTTCCTAATGGGAAAGCAGTCACCATGTCCTATCTGAAGCAAGGGGAAGACAAACCAGCTATCCAGCCCTCCAAGAGCTCCAGAATATGTGTATTGTTAGCTCATCTGGTTTGGAGTATTCTTGGAGAAGTGTGAAATGGCCTGTCCCAGGTCGTGCAGGGCTGTCACACAGGAGTCAGTCTTCTAGCCATTTCACAAGGACTCTGGTGCAGAGAAGTCCTAACCCTGAAGTGGATTCACAAGCCAATCCAGGTGCCAGCTCCTTTGTGCTGGGTGCTCTCCTGCAGACCTGGGATGTAGCTCTCCTAGTTCTACTGATTTGCCACTATTTGTGATCAAGTAGGAAACTGACAAAAGTTAAAAAAAAAAAAAAAAAACAGCATTTTTAGCCATAATCCATAGATGTCACCCTTAAAAGACTAAATGGAGTAAAAGCTTAGTGGCCATATTTCCAGTCATGCTACACTTTCCAAATATATTTAAAAAAATATGGAAGTGAAACATAAAGGGCAGTATATACAAGTAAATCAAAATCCTAAAACGGTTAACATTTATTTCCTGCAAAGAGAAGTGCTAGAATTCATGTGTAGCTGCATCCATGCCTGTTATTAAATAACCTAAGGGTTTTTGAAATTCAAGGAAACACCAAATCTTGCCTGCACAGTAATTTGCATTTACATAGCACCTTTCAGCTGATTTACTCAAAAACTTAAAACATCTCTTACTGAGTTTCTAAATGTCCATGAGAGAGCTCTTCTAGTAAAACCCATCCAATAGGATTCAATTTCCAGTAGCGGTGGGGCTAATGAAGTCTAGGGCTGAAGTTCAGCTCAGAACACAAGCTGGAGACCTTGTTTTTGATCCCTAGCATGGAGAAAGAAGGAAAAAAGAAATTTCTCCTTTTCCATGAAGTAGTCGGGGGAACACTTAACTAAGGAATCTTCATTCAGCACCAAATCAGCTGAGTAGATATATTTTGGTTTTGGATCCATTACTGATACTCTTAAATGAATTATTCTGATTCTGCTTCTCAGTCCTAAATCCTACATGCTAGCATCTTTATTTTTATGCTGCTTATGCTTCAAGGTTTATGATCATCAAAGAAGCCAGACACATTTGACCTTCACCTTCCAAAAAGAAAGAAGTTCCCACTTGAGTTGTAGCAGATGCAGCCAGTTATTCCACAACATCCATTCTTCTCTTTCATCATGGTAGACTGTTTAGTTGAACACATAGCAGCCCGGCTAGACTGTATTTCCCACTCTTCTTTGTAGCTGCATGAGCCATGTGACTAAATCATGGCCAATCAGATATGAATAGTGATACATGAAACATCTGGATTATGCACTTAAAATTAAGGAGAGTTCCCTTCCCTTCACTTCTTTCACTTTTCCGCTGGCTGTCATGTGAATGTGGTGAACTAACACTGATGATGATATCAAATGTGGTCCAGAACTGAAGTGCAACAAGAAACAAAAGAAATCAATTAAGAAATGTGCAATGAACTTGAATAGACATTTCCCTAAAGAAGATATACAGGTGGCCAATATGCATATAAAAATGCTAAACATCACAATCAGGGAAATGCAAATCAAAACTACAATGAAACTGGGCATGAAGAAGCGTAGTGTGGTAGTGCATGCCTATAATCAGCAGCGCAGGAGATTTGCAAGTTTAAAGCCAGCCTTAGAAACTTAGCTAGGCCCTCAGTAACTTGGGGAGAATCTGTCTCTAAATACATCACCAAAGGGGGAAAAAAAAGGACAGGGCTGGGTTTAATTAATTAAAGGTTTAAAAAGAGGGGGCAAGGATGTGGTTTAATGGTAAAGTGGTACCCCAAGCTCAATCTATGGTCACACACACACACACACACAAAAATCCTTTAAACTATAGTGAGATACTATTCTGCACCCATTGGGATGACTATTATCAAAAAATCAGTGTTGTAAGGATATGGAAACATTGGAACCCTTGTACACTGTTTATGGGAATGTAAAATGGTACAGCCACTGTGGATAAGTGGCAGTTATTAGTATGGCAGTTACTCAAAAAGTTAAAAAGAGAAATACCACGTGATCCAGGAATTCCATTTGGGGGCATATACCCAAAAGAATTGGAAGCAAGTTCTCAAGGAGATAATTGTATGCCCAGGTTCATAAGCAATCTAGGTGTCCATCAATGGATGAATGATAAGCAAAATATGGTATATTCATACAATGGAATATTATTCAGCTCAAAAAGGAAAGAAATTTTGCAGTATGCTACAACATACCTGAACCTTAAAGAAGACATAATGCTGAGTGAAATAAGCAAGTCACAAAAACAAAATGTTTGCTTCCACTTATTGGAGGTAATTTAGAGGAGTCAAATTCATAGATACAGTAGAATGGTGGTTGCCAGGCACTGAGTGAAGGTGAAATGGGGAGTATTGTGAGTCAACCTAAAATTTCAGTCTCACAAGACATAAAGTTACAGAGCTGTATAATGGTGATAATTGCACAACATTATGAATGTTTTAATACCATTGAACTGTATACTTAAAAATGGGTAAGATGGAGCCAAGTGCAGAGGCACATGCCTGTAATCCCTGTGACTCTGGGGCGGGGTGAGGCAGGAGGATTGCAAGGTTGAGGCTAGCCTCAACAACTTAGACCCTGTCTCAAAATTTAAAAATTAAAAAAAAGCTGAAGATGTAGCTCAATGGTAAAGCACTCCCAGGTTCCATCCGCAGTGCAAAAAAAGTAAGTTTTATAACAATTAAAAAAAATTTATGTGATTATCTGGTTACAAGGATTCTGGGTCCCTAACACTGCAGCACTGGACTTTGTGCATAACAGATAGACAAATAATTGCCTTGACAAATAAGCTATTGGCTTTTGAGTTATTGTTTCAGAAATGGCATCTATATCCTAGTCAATGCCAAACCTTCAGTATTATTTCTAGACTGTCCCTCCTCCCATCTATGCATAGAGAAATCCATTAAAGAGAAAAGCATTCTGCTAGGATTCTCATCACAAAACCTAGACTATATCAATATTTCAACTGGTTGTTTTTTTCATTATCACCCTCCTAAGGAGGCTTTTCTAGACATCTTTTTCCTAATCAGGTCCCTCTCCATGAAATTTTACTACCACAGATGTAAAGTAGGTATGTTTAGGTACTGTGTGACATTAAAAAAGTAAGTTGGTTTTTTTTTTTTTTTTTTTTTTCAATTCCCAAGAAATAATGTTCTCCCCACTGGGATGAGTATCACCATTGAGAATGTATGCTCTTGTATAAATGGGCTGGTTGAGGTAGTTATAGGGAGAGAACTTCATTTCCTGATATTTTGACTGGAAATTCAAAGAAGTCATCAAAAAGATTGTGATTAGAAAACTTTAATAGGAGGCCAATTTTGTGACTTCCATCCATGAAGGTCAGTCATTAAAAATAGTGAATCCACCCAGTATAGTCTCCACACAGTTGTTGGGCTAGTTTGAGTCCTAGAATCTTTCAGGCCTGCCTGGAGAGGAGCAACCCAACTTGGGAATTCTTCTAATGCATAGGGAGCCCTTCAGACTAGCTCACCACAATCATGGATGGACTCAGGAAGGGGGAACACTTGATAGGTGTTAGTAAAATCCACCCCAGCACTAGATTAGCCATGACTTCACACGGGATAAAATGTCTGAATTTGAGAGTGTTAGAAACACGCTTTTCTGGCTCAAAGTTCTACTTTCTTAACAGAAAATCCAAAAAGTCCCAAGCTTCACAATACGCCTTGGCGTCTGTTACTAGGAAAAAAATCTGTTTCTGGGATTTTTAGACACCTGTATATACACCTGTTGTTAAGGGAGTGACATTAGAGAAGTCCAAAGAAAGAAACTGGAAGGACCAGCTGAGGCCACTGATTCTTGGACTTGAACAGCTAACATTTAGGAATCATCAGATTTGGCAAAAAGCTTATGTGATAAAGCATCATCATCTGCTTTAGTTGAATAGCTTGACTATTCATGTCCTTGTTCAAAAATATATAACAGTTATTCTAGCCATGAAAATGAAAAAAGCGTAGGTGGTAACCATGGAAATGAAAAAAAGTACAAGAAAGTAGAGGTAAGAAGAATAGCAGGTGTTAAGGAAGAAAATGAAACAAAACTGATCGTGTTTAAATACTTTGGTAACTTTAATTTTGCTTAATAGAATCCTTAAGTAAGTCTGCACCTCTGCCAGTCCATCTATGAATTTTGCTATTTTAAACCACTTCAGATTTAATTAATACAGTGTTGATCAAAAGAAGAGAAAAATACTATTCCAAAATGCTTTTCTGAAGACTCTCACAAGAAAAGGAGCTATATATGGACATGTATTAGAAAGGAGAGAAGAAAGAATCTAGCATAACATTAATTCCTGTGTGACTGGAATGATCTGTGAGCACCAAAACAGCTGATCCCTATGACTTGGCCTGGGTCCCTTGAGAACCAAGTGTCCAAACGAGGCTCAGAAGAATGCCATCAACACAACCCACCTCTGTGGTCTCTGACATGAGTTGTATACAAGGAGTGTATAAAATAAGGCAATGGGATGCAGATAGAAGATATTGGGATTTCCATTTGTAGTGACACAGTTAAATGTGTGAGGAGAGAGAGACCATAAACAAAGTCCATTGACAAGTAAAAAAAACAATTTTTTAAAAAGAGGCATAAGAGTTGCTTTCCCAAATATCAAAATGCATTCTATCAAGAAACAGTAATTAAAAACATGTGAGACTATTGTAAGACTAGTTCCTTGTTTTAATCATTGAAGCATAATAATTTATACATAGGTCATTCACATATAGGAACTTAGTATATTGTAAAAATAATTCAAATGAGTAGACTAAGGATGCTGAACTAATGAACTGTCCAATTAGAAAAAGGATTATGTCAGCTCTATCTCACTATTAAAAAGATAGAATACTTTAAAATACTAGAAGAAAGTATAAAAATTTAGTTTTAATATGAGGAATGTTTTTGTAAGCATGATGGAAAAACCTAGAACTATAAAGGAAAGATGGTAAATTAAACCATATAAAAATGGAAGATCCCTGTAGAGTAAAATACACCAAGATACACAATAATGAAAAAAATACCTGCAATGAATATGACAAAAGGTTAATATATATCCGTAATCTACAAATAATCCCTTCACATCACGACTAAATAGATGAATTGGCCAACAAACACAGAAAGACAAATCAGAAAAAGGAACAAAAAAATGCCAATAAATGCCTGTTATCATTGCCTTCAGCCCACCAATACATACATATAAATTAATGATATACCATCACCTAAGATTGGCAAAGATTAAAGATACCCATTGTTGGCAAGGGCATACAGAAATGAGCACTGTAATACACGTTATTGGCAATAAAAAAAAAGTAATAGAATTTTTAACCTTTTTGGAGTGTAGTTTGCCAATTTTTAACACAATTTAGAATATGAGCTCTAGCAATTCTATTTCTAGAAACATTTCCTAAAGAATTACATATGTATAAGAGTGTTCTTACTGCACTGCTTATAAAAGCTCAAAATCAGAAACAATGCAAATGTCCCATTAGGTGAGAAGAAATTAAATTAAAACACATCCACAGAAGTGATTATTACTCTATTGGCTAACTACTGTTGCATAACAAAATTACCCCAAAACTTAGTGGTATAAAACAACAGTACACATTTATTATCCTGTTTCTGTGGTAGATATTTGAATAACACAGGCAGTTCTGACTGGGGGAGGGGGTCTTCTGATGTCAGCAAAAGGGTGACCTGGAGCTGGCTGATAATCTTCCAAGATGGCTCACTCACTCCATGGATGGCTAGTTTGGTGGCTAACAGCCAGTTGCAGCCCACATGGCTTTCTCTACAGGCTATTGGAGTGTGCTCAAAAGACAGTGATTGGTATCCTCCCTAAGTAAGTAATCCAAGAGAGGCTAAAGCTGAAACTGGAAGGTCTTTTATAACTTAGCCTCAGAAGTCCCAAGCTATGATTCATTGAGACAGGACTACACAAGGGTATGAATATCAGGCAGCAAGGATCATTTAAGTTGACATCTAAAGTTGCCAGGTAAAATGAGTGCAAGAATCATTTATATAAAGTCATGAGCAAAACTTTGAAAAATTTATATGAAGATGAAGACAAACGAATGGAGCCTGATTGTGACAGTCCTTGCAAACTTTGTTATAAGCCAACAAGGGATATCTATTTTTGTATGACCACTCATTAGATGGAGGGTGGATTGAAAGAACAAGGACAAGGAACAGGAATGGAGGTAAGGAAATAAAAATTTTACTGAAATGATCCAGGTAAGAAATGGTAGACTTAGGTGGTGGCAACAGAAATGAAGTGGGAAAGTTCTCAGATATTTAGGAGATAGGCAACACAGGAGTCCGTGTTTGATTGGATAATACAGATTACACAACAGGGAGGAGTCAAGGCTGGTTTCTATGTTTTGTATGTGAGCAGTTAAGTGAACAAGGCACAAAGAAGAAAACCCAGGCTTTTTAAAAAGTTTAACGTTTGCACATGTTAAGTTTGAGGTGTTTGCATATACAAATGTCCAACAGGCAGTGGACATATGGGACTTGAACATCAGGAAATATATCTAGACATTTAAAAAATCGTGTTTTTTTATCAGAAGATCAGTAAATATTGGAGCCACGCCCCCCCACCAAAAAAATATTTTTAAGAGGAAAGAATGCACAAGAGACTGAAAAAGAATACCAGAAAGGTAAATGAAGGAACACCTGACAGTCTATTGTTGCAGAAAGCAGGAATGATCAAGAGTGTTCATACTTCTAAGTCAAGCAACTTAACACTGAACATCATACACCAGAAAAGAAAGACATCAACAGGAGAGCTCTCACCCTTGGTCCCAAGGCATGACACTTCTATGGGAGGGATGTGATGAACAGTATTAATGTTTTCTGGTGCAGTGCTTCTCAAAGTATGATATATAATCACCTGGAGATCATATTAAAATACAGCTTCTGATTTAATACCTCTTGGGCAGGGCCTGAGATCTTGAATTTCTAAGGTCCCAGGTGATGGCCATGCTGCCAATCCAGACCATATTTTGAGTAGCAAGGTTCTGGTGTGGTTCTCGAAGTAAAAATCATCTGGAGAACTTCAAATCAGACTAGTGGGTGGCAACTCTTACTGAGACTAATTCAATAGGTATGGAGGACCTGATAATGTGCATTTCTTACAAGTTCCCAGGTGATGGTGCTAGTGATGCAGCAGGTCCCCATACCACACTTAACAATTGCAAAACTCAACTATTGCTCAACAGAGCAGAAAAAACCTAGGACTTCCAAACACAGTGCAAACAATCAGTATACTCGTGTACTACTGCAGTCAGTCTTATCCATTCCAGAGCTTATGCCTTTTAGGGTCCCTCCCTAACTCCTTGCTCATGGGGAGGGGGGGGGTCCTACTTCTTATTAAAGTCTTAAAGCTTTATCTTGCTTAGTAAAACCATTTCATAATATTAAAATAAACGTAGCTGATAAGTAGTACTTCCTTGCTATTTCACAAGTCACATTTTCCCCCAGAGTGAGACAACTTAAAATTAAAAAAAAAAAAAAAAAAAACTTACTGGGTACAATAAGGGAAAATGCTAATTAAAGAGGAATCAATACACATATGTACTTAACAAATATTTTATGTAAGGAATCAATATTAAAAATTATAAATATGCAGTTCCTGCCCTCAAGTCCATAGGAGAGAGAACCCAACAACCATTAAGAAATACAACAAATACCATCTGAAAAAAAAGTTGGCATCATTTTTATTAAAGCAACGCAGCAAATATCTCGACCATTCACGGAGTGTGCTTGTTATTAATAGCAATGGAAACAAAAAGGAGAAAAATATCGAAGAGGCAGGGGTTACTAGAAAAGGTTTCCTGGATGCAGTAATTTCGTGTTGGAATTAGGCATTAGATGGATGAGCCGCCTTTTCACAGGTGAAGGTCCCAAATGGCAGTTCGTCATCAAAATTCAATTAACATCTATTTTGAGTATGCGCTAAGTAAAAGGTTTTACCTACGGGTTTTCGCAATGTAATTACTAAAGATATCTATCTAGATATAAGCACAGTAGGTCCCCTCAAAAAAAGACTTAAAATCCAGTTTGGTGATGGAATAACATACCAGATTCAACACTGCAGGACCATATTCTGGAAGAAAAAACTGACAAAACAGTGCCCGGGACACCAACACTACAGAAGCATCGTAGGAGATGCAAAAGCTTTTCCGCGGGTACTCTCACTGGCAGTCAGTAACTAACATCCAAGCCCAAATCAGCAGAAATCGGAGGGTTGGGGCGTCAGGACCCAGGGAGGGGCGCGGCAGTCCTTGCAACGTGGGAAGCCGGGACTTGTCCAAGTGACCTGACTGCTCAATCCGTCATACCTTCCCTTACGAACATCGCATCCAGCAGGACATGGGCACAGGAGGGTACAGGTAGGAAGAAAGTTGGTTTTTTTTTTTTTTTTGGGGGGGGGGTTGTTTTGTTTTGTTTTGTTTTAAATAGCACACTCCGCAAACCCAGCCTTGGTGGCTCCCAGGCCCAAACAGGGGCCCAAGTGGGGCTCTCAATCGTCGGACCTGGAGCGACCCTTCCTCAGAGCGACCGAGTCCCTCCTCCCCTCAACCGCACCTCTCGCTCCAGCCCCGGGTGACGGACGTCTGCATGAGCGAACTAATTTCTACCACCCGCTGACCGCGGGGCTTGTCCAGCAGCTCCGCTGGCAGGCTCTTCCCAGGGCTGCCAACAGGCTGGGCGGGACCAGCAAGCGGAAGCTCGCCTCTTCCTTCCGGCCGGCGCCGCACGAGACGGGGCGTGGCGGCGCGGGAGGGGGTGGAGCCTCCCGTTAACAGGCAGCTTCCGGGACCTATGGGTGCAGCCGTGGCGGACCGGCCTCCCCGGCGCGCCCCTTTCCCGGGGCTGCCAACGCCCCCCGGCCCCCTATTCCACCGTGTTGCACAAAGCTCCGCTGCTGCCCAGTCCTTCCTGTCCCTGCCGCGCGCTGCGGTCCGTAGTGAGGCCCCGCCTCCGCGGCCCTCGGCGCCGCCTAGCCTGGCCCGCTTCCTACCCCACTGGAGCCGCGCGTGAGGACGGCTGAGACCGCAGGTCTGTGGCTGCGTGTCGGGCCGCGAGGGAACACGCGGGCGCCAGGCTTTCGCGGAGGGCCCCAGAGGTCTCGCGGGGCGGGCGGGTGCCTGCTGCGTCCCGCCTGGTGGCGTCTCGCGGAACCCGCGGCGACGGCCCAAAGGCTCTCGGGCGGCCCCGCCCCGTCGCGAGCGCAGTCGGGGAGGCGCGGCCGTGGCACTTGGGGCGTCCGGAGGGGACCGAGCACGCGAATGTCGGGCGGAAAAGCGGGGTCAGGGGCAGAAACTCCGGAGAGAGCAACTTTGCGGAGCTATCTCTCCGCAGTTGGCCGCGCGGGCGGAGGGAGGGCGTGGGCTCGATTCTCCGCGACCACTCGCCGTCCTGGTGAGCTGGAGCAAAGCGCCTGAACTTCAGCAGCCGGCCTCTCCCTGGTTGTCTCTCAGATGGGGACGCCAGGTGATGTTGGGGTGTGGTGCGCAGGTAAGCGGAACACAGAGCCCTGCCGCGCCCAGAGGATGCGCACTGCTGTACTAGTCATTCCCACTAATAAAGAATTGCTAGCAGATCCTTTTTGCATACGTTTAAAATGGCATTCTGTTTCGTTTGCTGGAGGAACTTTTGTTTCACAGTAAGTGAAACTACCGCAGTCTAGACACATAATTAGCTCTCTTAGTATTTGTAGACTCTCTGACTTAATATATTAGAATGTGTACACTGTTGTCTTTAAAACTCCTCTCCACCTTAGAGAGGGCATGGTTCTAGGATTAGGCCATCTGAGGGAATAAGCTCATTTCTGGCTGTAGGACATTGCTGTACTCCTTTCTCACTGCTCCAGCTTCAGTCTCCCGTGCTTGAAGGCAAAGAACTTAAGTCTGTTTTCCTTCTCACGGTTTTTTGAATGAATGAATTGTATCCTATTGGTTGGATTGTTACATAGAGTAAGCTGTTTGCCTTTAGGATTTAATAAACTGTTGAAACAATCATGTCAGGCTACTGATCATATTAATAAGTAATTAGCAAAATGCTACTCATTGTTCAGAGGAGTGAAGCAAGATGTTCTGGGGGCCTGGAACCAGCTTACTCACTGCCACCACACCCCCGCCTCCCACTTGCAGCTTCCAAACTAGGCTGCTGCTCCCTGCCTTAACACCCACTGTTGCTCCCCGGGATAGCAGCTGCCCTGATTGGTACACCCCCGCTGTCATCACCACTGAGGCATAAATCTTCCAGCATGAATTGTTGTAAAGAACACAGGTGTTAAAATTCAGAGACAGAAAAAAAAAAAAAAAACTCTCAGTTTTTTAAAATCTGGCTGACAACAGTTTACTATTAAATCTCTCCCACGTGGTCAGTTCTGTGGAAGATACTGAAAATCTATTGCCTGTGGAACTGTAGAATATAACCTGAAACTCTGTGACTGTGTAACAAATTGTATGCTTAAGTGCCATATATCTGGGAAGAAAAATATCAGCCCACTTGAAGCATCCAAGAAGGCTTCCTGGAAGGTCATGGGCAGGGGTGTAGCTTACCTGTAATCCTAATTTCTGGCAGTACCTGTTGGAGAACAAGCACTTCATAGAGTTGAGTTAAATATTTCATATTGTATCTTGAGTGTAGCTTTGAAAACTGATTGAGATTTGGATGAGAAAATGGAAGGGCCTACTAAACAAGGGACAACAGCCCAGGTTGTCACTTAAGCACACATGAGCATGGGGTGTGTTGGGGAGAGGGGACTGGCATATAGATGGGCCATTTATTTCTATGTTATTTGTAGAAGTGACTGGAAGAACAATGCATGCATGTCTTTGACATCATGATGTACATCCGGCAAAGAAAAGAGGTAAAAACCACAGAAGTTTCTGAGGATTTTCCAGCACAAAAAGAAAATGTGAAGTTGGAAAATAAATTGTCTTCTGGTAGGTGATTTAAATTAAAGCAGTGTTTGGGATTGCTTTTATATGTGCATATTAAAATTTCACTCTAATAGGGTAAAAGCTAGGTGAGACTTAACTATTGAGGAACCTTGTTCTAGCACCCCTAATAGTCTGACTGCTATTAGATTATATTGGTTTTACAGTTATAATTAGATGAAAGAACTTTGATTAGAATTCTTCATGTGTTGTGTATTCATTAATTTGTGGTTATGCCAATCTGATTCTATGACTCTAGAGTAGTACTTTACCCATCATCCAGATTTTAGTTTATTCCTATTTTTCTGGTTTGTGAATGCTATTTACCATAAGCAGCCTACCTTGAATGAGTTTCTCATTTCATTAAAGTATTGAAAGATGAATGAAAATATTTTGTATTCTTTATTCACAGTTGAATTCCTGAAATTGATCATTTTTGGAGAGGGGGACAGGAAGAGTGATTAGAACTTGATAAAGTGTTCACATAATACAGAAGACTCACTAAGCAACACATCAGATAGCATTAATTGCCAACTTTTTACCTTCTGAGTTGCCTTTCTAACTAAGAATGATCAGAATTTTAAAAGCAAACATGAAAAATTCCAAGCCTATTGGCCATTTTGAATATCTGACAATTTATATTCTTTGCAGCCATGTCAATTCTTACCGGAGTTAGTATGCATTTGAGAAAGCAGTTTGGTAAAATAAATGTGTATTGGGAGGTCTTGTCACTCAGCTCAGCTGTTTATATCTAATGCATTTTAGACAATACAGAATAGTTGACCTTATGCAATGCAAATTCGAATTTGTTTATTTGTTTTACTTTTAAACACAACTTTGAGGATTTTTTTTTTTACTAAAGCAATATTTATTCACATCAGGAAAAAAAAAAAAAAAAAACTGAAAACTAAAGAAAAATGGAAAAGGAAAAAACACTCCCCCAAACTCACCCATCCCAAGTCTACCATGGATGACCTGTTTAGCTTGTTCTTGGAATATGTATACCAATAAGCATTCATATTTACTTTTACAAAATTGAGACCCACATGCTGTTTTGAAAGTTGCTATTTTTCCTTATTATGTTATGAACACGTAAGTCAGACAATAAATTTTTAAAATTTATTTATTTATTTGTGGTACTAGGGATCAAACCAAGAAGTGCTTTACCACTGAGCTACATCCCCAGCAATTTTTGTTTTTTGGGGGGTTTTTTGTTTGTTTTTTTGTTTTGTTTTTTTGAGACAGGGTCTCACTAAGTTACTGAGGCTGGCCTCAAACTTGCAATCCTCATGTCTCAGCCGCTCGAATCACTAGAATTATAGGCATAATTTTAAAACATCATAGTGTATAATATTCCATTATGTAGCTATACTTGTTGGTGAATATTATGATGGCTTTTTTAACTTTCTACTAATAAAAATAGAATTATGATAAATATCCTTTCTACTAATACAAATAGAATTATTATAAATATTTATTTAAAACTTTAATTATTTCCTTGGGGTAAATGCCTAGTCTTGGAATTCCTGGTCAAATGGTTTGCTCAATTAGTAACTTTAATTCTTCTTGCCATATTGCATTTCAGAAAGGTACTAGTTCTTCTACCAGCAGTGTTTGAAAATGTCAACTTTTTTAAAAATACCCTTTCCAAACAAGAGTATTAACATTTGTAAGCTACCACATTGCCAAGTTTTGTATTGTTTGCTTTTGTTTTTGGTACCAGGGATTAAACCCAGGAGCAAGAGGCTGGCTGAGGGCCCTGATTCAACCACTGAGCCACATTCCCAACACTTTTTAGTTTGTTTATTTGTTTGTTTTTTAATTTTTTATCTTGAGACAGGGTCTCACTAAATTGCTTTAGATTTGCAATCCTCCTGCCTCAGCCTCCTGAGCCACTGGGATTAGACACATGCACCACCCTGTATGGCTTAGCGGAGAGTTTTAAAAAGTATAGCTCATTGTTTTTATTTGCATTTCTTTAACACTAATAAATTTGAATGAATTTGAACATCTTTTCTTCAGTCTGTTACATTTATTGGCCATTTTTTTCTTTTGTGCATCTGTTTCCCACTAAAATATTAATCATTTTTTATTATCCCGAAAGCATCCAGTATTAAGGACATTTAAACTCTCTTAAATGTGCTATATTTTTTCTGTTTTATATATCTCCTTTAAGTTAGGAGGTTATTTTTCCTTTTTTTTTTTTTTTTAATTGTAAGTAATGAAGTTTTTTGCAAGGTTTTAATGTAGAAACTACAAATTATAAGTAGATCATCTAGAAGATTATTCACATCCTATACTTATAACCTATTTATTCCTCCATTTAGCAGACTTTATATGTGAACTCTAGCTATTCACCTATGCCAGGCACAGGTCTTAGGCATTATAAATGAATAAAACAGTGTGCGTGGGTATGATAAACTCATATTCTAGTTGGAAAAATGAACTATTAGATATAGTGGGGTTAAAAAATTAGAATGAAAATAAGCCAGGCACAGTGGTGCATGCCTATGGTCCCAGCTACTTGCAAGGCTGAGGCAAAAGGATCAATTCAGGCCAGGAATTTGAGACCAGCCTGGTCAACATAGTAAGACCCCGTATTTAAAAAAAAAAAGAGCAAGAGAATGAAAATAAGACTGTGTCTGTGGCATCACAGAAAGGTGCCCTTAACTAGTTTCTGGGGATAGGGAAGCCTTCACCAGTGACAGGCAGCTGGAATTTAGCTTACTTTATAGTATAAAATACAACTTTGAAATGCTAAATTCCTTATACTCATTTACCTGTTTGATTTTTCTAAAAGGTTGTGCCAGCCGAAGATTTTGGAAGATTCTGTCATTTACAATTGGAGGGACCATTGCCCTTTGCATTGGACTTCTTACGTCTGTCTACCTTGCCACCTTACATGAGAATGATTTATGGTTCTCTAATATTAAGGTATGGGGTTTCTGTGTTATATGATTTACCCATCAGAGTCTCCAGTAGTTAGCCATGTGGATGAATGACCTAAGTCAAGATAGTTTTGACATAAAGGATCTAATCTCTTGGGAGGTTTGACTGTAGATAAAAAAGGCTTGTGTTTGTTATTTTAAAATAACATATCAGAATTTTTATAATCAAATGAGTTCCCTTTTTTTTTTTCATTAACTTACTCTAGTTATGCTTCAGTTACTCCAAGTTACTAGTAATTTCAGACTATGAATTGTGAAGGTGTAGTAAATCATAAGTAACACTGTTCTTAAATACAAGAAAATACTATCATATATGATAGGGTTAAAAATTGTTTTGTGAACTTTTTTTTTTTTTAAACTCAGGGGCACTTGACCACTGAACCACATCCCTAGCCCTATTTTGTATTTTATTAGAGACGGGGTCTCACTGAGTTGCTTAGCACCTCACTGAATTGCTGTGGCTGGCTTTGAACTCACAATCCTCCTGCTTCCGACTCCCAACCCGCCGGGATTACAGCCCAGCTGTTTTGTGAACTTTTGATTTTGATTTTATGTATGTAAATTCAAACTGGGTCACAGTAAAAAATGAATGTTTTCCCCCTGTTGTTTGCAAAGGAAAAAAAAAAAAAAGAAAGTGTACCTTTTCTTCCTTCCTCCCTCCTTCCCTCCCTCCCATTGAATTCAGGGGCACTCTACCACTGACCTACATCCCCAGCCCTTTATTTTGTTGTTTTATCTTGAGATAGTGTCCTGATAAGTTGTGTAGGACCTAAGTTGCTAAGAGGTTGGGCTTGAACTTGGGATCCTCCTGCCTCAGCCTACTGAGTTGCTGGGATTAGAGGCATGTACCACCATCGTGGCTGAGAGCTACTGTTCTAAACCATGGAGTTTTAATCTGGCCTCATAATTATTTATTGGTACTTATGCTTCAAGCTTATTTTATAGAATTTTAAGAAATGTTCTACTTACTTAAGAAATATACCTAAGAGCATATTAATAGCTCACACTTGCCATGCTATAACTCATTATGAGAGAGTGAAGAGGAATTACAGATGTCAATAATGAAGAATCTGCAGAGTAATTATTTATTTAAAACTTTCGTTTCATGCACCCCACTTAACATAGTACCTATATCTATGGCCACTAAGAGATAGAAGAGAAATAGTTATTAACTCAGACTTATTTATGTGGTATGGTGCTTCTGTTCTTTTTCCTGTTTTGTTTTATTGTTTTTGTAGCTGAATTTTACCAGAACTGCATCCAGACCACAAACAGTAAACTCTTACCTAAACCCTCCCCCAAAATGATGGTTCTGGAATACACCATCTTTTTAAGGATTGATTCTAAACTCAGGAACTCGGGGATTGGTTTCATTTCCTTCTCAGCTAACCATTCCCACATCAGTCTTTTGCTTCTGAACCTTTTAGTGAAAATTGCCTGTATGGTAGCATTGCTCGGATTTAAATGCCAAAAACACTAAATATTTATATAGCTCTGTTAAATGAGGTCTGAAATATTTATGTCAAGGTAAATATAGAATGCACTCACTGGATTTTCATAGGGGAAGCATTGTTATGTATTGGATAGCCATTTCACAGACATGCCTACCCATTTCTTTAGATGTTATTAGGTTTAAGAACCATTTCAAAATATTTTGTTGAAAGATTTAAAAGACATAAAGTTATGGATTCACACAACATGTTGCAAGATTGGAAGTAGTGCATTGTTGCTTTTAAGAATAACACTTTTGAAGAAAACAATGCAATCTTTTTAAAAGTCAGCCTTTCTCCATAGTTATGTTTTAATGTAACATGTAATCAATGTAGCTATAGATTTTGACTGGTAAACTAAATGCTTATGTATTTGAAGTTAACTTTAAAAAGCCAATGAGCCATCCTCAAATGTCATGGGCTCAGCAACCAATAGAATAACGTTCGGTTATGGAGTCTGGAGTTAAAGCATCTTGTGTTGTGTGCTTTTAAAGTGTCTCAGAATTTTACATTTAAGGCATAAAGAGTAACATTTTATATTAAAAGTTACATTTCCCATTTGTTAGTGTACCTTGCTACATTCAATAAGGAATGTTCAGCATTACCTCAGAGTCAGTTCTATGCATAACTATTCACCAAATACTGCTGCTGTGGTTTCTTAAAGGAAACCTTGTATGCTGTGCTCTGATGCATTGTCATCCTGCTGCTCCACAAATAAGCATATGAGGAATAGCCTGTGTATGTTAATAGTACCTTTATACATACAGCAAGGTGTAACCTTAAAGGTGGGGAATGTGCATAAACAATCAGTGATTTTCTTTAAAAATTGGTCAGTACTATTTCTGTTTCTGTGGTTTGTATGATTTAACTTTCATTTTAAACTGCACAGAATAAATTAAAATGAAAACAAAACAAAACAAATCTGGCCACATAAATGGACCTTAGCATGTTTATACCTTTCTGATATTATATGCAATTTGGGGGAGGAGGCAGGGGAGCCATAATTTTCATGAGGGTCTATGACTCCATAGACATTATTTCTTTTAAACACTATTTTACTCTGTCTCAACATTTCTAGAACTTCTCTTGGTATTGTTTTCAGAACGAGCATATAACTTTACACAAGGAAGATTACACATTGTCAGTGTTCTTGACCCAAACGTGCCTTGTTTTTGATCCAGTATATCATGATCTGTAATCTTGTGTACTAGCCATGTTCTACTCACTAGTTGCTTGCAGGGGTAAATAGTCACTTTCAAAGTGAAGATTGGTCGTCCATGAGGATGTTCAAAAGCATAGATGCAGATCTAATGGCATTTTCAAAAGTGTTTCCTAAAACTCTTTGAGCTTTGGTCTTATTATGGGAATAAGTTCCCACAGAAGACTGCTTTGAATGACACATAATACCAGTAACTTCTAGCACATTTGTTTTAAAAACTGATGGATTACTTTATGGGTAGAACATACATCTTTGTACATATTTTTATGTAAATTATCATAATAACAGAGAATAGTAATTCTTATCCTTCAGTAACACTTGGTTGGATTTTCTTGCCAAGAAAAATTTTACTCATTCATGTCTTTACAGTACAGCACTTATAAACAGATTCCCTACAATTAAGGAATGCAGTGCTTATTTATTATCATAGGTATTTTTGAACAAAGGCTGAAATATCCCTCTGTGAGTATATAGCCACAATAAAATGTTAGCAGCAGTATAGAAAAGAAGCATGTTGAAAGAGATCATATAACTTAATTATGAACTATAAGTTTAGCTCTTTAACTTGAAGCTTATTAGTGGTCTTGCTAGTCTCCTTAAATAAGCATATTGCATTATCAAGAAACCTGAGCCTCCTTGATTTTTCTCTTTACTTTCACTGGGTTAAGGAAATCATTTTACTTTTACACAGTATTTGTTGAGTGCCTATTCTGAGAACATTGAATTGAACTCTATAGGGAGCATGGAAGGAATAACAAAGACATCTAAATTTGCCAGCAAATTTTCTAGTATAATAAATGAATTCAGTACATATATATTAGGCACCTTACAGTGTGCCCACAGGCTCTTCCCTTATGGTAACAGTACCACTGACTAACAGTACCACTGAATAAGACAAGGCTTTGCCCCCAAGAGGCTTGTGCTCTTGAGCATACAGGCAAGTATCCAGACAGTTACAGGACATCCCATATCAACAGTATGATGGATGGGACAGAGAACACTGGGAGCACAGAGGATGGGACAGTCTGATTGGACTATGGGAGGACAGGGAAGGTTTTCTAGAGGAAATGGTGGTTAAGGGGACCTGAAGCATGAGTTAACAAGGCACACTAAGGAGGAGAGGTGATTGTCATAGAAGAGAGCCATTTACAGGAAATCCAGGGGCTAGAGAGCCTGGATGTTGGATGTTGGCCATAGTGCAGCAAGCCTGAATAGATGAGGATAGACCAGGAGTGGTAACAAGCCAGATCACAAAGGGCCTGTGCTTTGTGTCCCAGAGAAAGAGCTCTGTGAATAAAGTAGTGAGCCCCATTTTAGTGATGTCATCATTTTGGTATTTTGAAAGGATGGCTCAGGCTACAGTGTGGAGAGTAGATTTGAAGAGGGCAAAACAAAAGTCAGAGGAAGCTGCTGAGATATTCATGTTCTGCAGATTCAGTAAGATCTGAATATCCAATTAAGGTATTCAGTAAATGATCATCTTCTGTGTGCCAGATATTCTTCTAGGCCCTGGAAATACAGTATTGAATATGATGTGGAACTTAATTCTGACAAGGAAGAAAAATATCAAAATAAAAATAAGCTGTGGTGGAAATCAAACAGGATGAGATGGTTGCTAGACAGCTGCTTGGAACTGGAGAGTGAAACAGACCACTTCGAGGACGAGGCACGTCCTAAATGATGAGGAGCAGCTAGGCAGAGACCTGTGAGAACAGTCAGAGCAGAAGAAACAGCAAGCAGCAAGCCTCAATGTAGGAATAAATTCAACAAGTCTAGAATCAGAGAGAAGGTACCTGTGGCCAGAATTCTATGAGCAATGAGAAGAGTGGTACAGGAAAGGCAAAGAACCATCATGTTAGGTGTCATAGCCTGAAGGGAACTGGAGAGAAGTGACTAGAACTGAGACTTCTCAGTTAGAAGGATGTGTGATTCGGTGCTTATGTGGGAGGGGATTCAGAGGGAGGAATGGCCCGTGGCAGCCTGCTTTGTACCTTGAGCTGCTGGGTAGATGGATGCACATGCCATTCGCTGTGACAGTGAACACTGTGAGGAGCTGTTCTGGAGAGTGCAGTGACTTATGACTCCAGCCACTCAGAGTCCACAAAACTGCCCCCACTTCAGACAGTTTGGAGGTCCAGGTGACCCTCGGTTCTGAACAGCTATCAATCTGTAATTCACTAGAACAACTCTGGAGAACTTGGGAAAGCATTACACTTAAAATTACAGTTTTGGGCTTGGGGATATAGCTCAGTTGTTAGAGTGTTTGCCTTGGATTCACAAGGCTCTGGGTTCTATTCCCAGTACCAAAAAAAAAAAAAAAAAATTACAGTTTCATTGTGGCAAAAGGATGCCAACTAGAACCAGCCAAAGGAAGAGACACAAATCAAAGCTTCCATTGTCCTTTTCCTGTGGAGTCAGACTGCATTACCCCCTTGGCACTTCACCATGTGACAATATGTAGAGTATTGCAAACTAGGAAAGCCCTCCAGGGTGTCAAAGTGTCCAGCTTTCAGTGGGGTTTCATTGTGTAAGCGGAATTGATTGAATCATTGACCACAAGGTTGATCTCAGTCTCCATTCCCCTCCTCCACAGGTTGGGCTGACACCATATAGCTCAGAGTCCTCTTGATCCTCTATCCACTGGCAAGGCCAGCCTCCACCCTGGCTTACCTATTAGCACAGCTGTCAGATGTGGTCTGCAGAACACATCTCAAATAACAGAGAGACACTCCTGTCACTCAAATTCCAAGTATTTAGAGGCTCTTTCCTAGGAACTAAGGACAAAGAACAGTTGACTGCTTTATTCCTAGGGTGTAGAGGTTACCTCCCAAGACCTGGGGACAAAGACCAGCCAAATTCTTTATTATACAAAGGGCCAAGGCAGAAATTGATGAGTTCAGGTTTGCTTGTACTGGAAGGCACTTTCAAAGCAGTCCAAGTAAAGACAGGGAGTAGGGGAAGCTGGGTTTATGGCTGTGAAGGCAGGAGCCCATCTGTTTGGGAATGGACATTTTCATATTACCAGCTTGTAGATGTGTGGGCGAGATTGTTTCAGAAATGTGTAGCATGAGAAAAGAAAGAGAACCAAGTCCAGCTTCTGTCTGTGCCTCAGATGCCATCTGGGAAGCCATGAAACTGGCATATCCTCTAACAGGTTTCTCCCCACCCACCACCCTGTCCTCTAAAAGCTACAATTGAGCTCAGAGTCTTAGTGAGTCTTTTCCCTTTATTCAAGCTGCACCTCATAGCACAGACCCCCACTCCCCATCACAAGAGGAGTCCTCTGATGTGGTAACCATTTCTCAAGCTTCATACCTCTGCATGAACATTCAGATTATTTTTCTGCTTAGATGATCTATTCTTTATTGTCTAATCAAACTCTCTGGAATAAAGGGACTGTTTTATTTCTGCACTGTCTCCTGTAGTAGGCATAAGCCACATATGGCTACTGAGCATTCACAATATAACTAATGCAACATGGGAACTTTTTATTTAACTTTTATTTCAACTTCAATTTTAAAATGTAACTTCATTTTAACTTTAATTTTCTGTCTATAAAAATAAAAATTATTACCATTACTGATCCAGGGACCTTACTTAGTTAAAGGAAAAGCTCATTTTCAGAGCATATAGATCTTCATAAATTAACTAAAAATTTACACCATGTTCATATTGTGGAATTAGGGAATCTTTGAGAAAGGTGAATCTGTTTTCCTTTCATATTTGTGGTTTGTAACTTATTCTTATCAAAATTACTAGGCTTGTTTTTAATAAAAATCCTTTGGTTTTATTTTGAATACCTTGAATCAGATGTACTTATTCAGAAAGTAAAAAATTCCTTGTAAAATAAACAAGTCATACATTGAGTTTTCAAAATTCAAAATGATGTTTTAAACGTTTGTTGCAATGTTAGTGTTTGAAAAAACAGGAACCCTGAAGCAGCATCTTGAAGGAAAATATACTGGTTTAAATGGTTATAGAAAATTTGTATGTTGTATTTTTTCTCAGCTTATTTTTTAAATTAAAAAATTATTTTCCTACTGTCTTAACCAATGTGTTATATTCCCCTTGCTGGGAAATTGAAGGTATTAGAATTTTCAAAAAAAAAAAAAAATACTCTTTGTTGAATGTCTGTTATGTGCTTGGCACTGTTTAGGTACATTTGTACATATTTTTACTTAATCTGGCTATCTCCAGAGCCCAAACACTTCAGTTCTAAATTGTCCTTTAAATGCATCCTGTTTTTTCACTGCCCTTTAGTATAAACAAAACAAACTAAAAGGGCAAAGCGCATGTTCTTGCTTGCTGTTGCTGCCCTTAATGCCTGGCACATTATCAGTGCTAAGTAAATAACGGTCTGTTTGGAGTAGAGTTGACCTCTGGGGTTGTGAGCAGGAGGGAAGGCAGAGAGGGGGAATCTGCTGGCTGCTGTGAAAGATCCGGCTTGGAGCTGGAGCAGAGGTGCAGCTTGTGGAGCTCGCCTCCAGGGAGAGGACGTCCTTGGTGCTGACAAGCGGGGAAGGAAGCCAGGCACGCATTCTAATGATTCCTGTTTAGTAGATGCTATAGTGAAAAATCGATCGGGTCTTCCTTCTTTTTATTTAACAAACATGTATTGTATTTTGTTGTTGTGGTTCTTGTACAAACTATGCTGTGGCAGTGACACAGATTTTAAAACAGAAAACATTGCTTAATCCTCACTACTCTTGTCAAGAATGTTTTTAGGTCTGGAGATAGAGCACAACTGGGGAGCACTGGGCTAAGCAAGACTAGGCCCTGGGTTTGATTCTTAGCCCTGTTAAAAAAAAAAAAAATACCTTCCATTCTTCATCCTATTTTTTTTTTTTTGTGTGTGTGTGTGTGTGTGTGTATTTTTACTTATAACCCTAATATAGTTTTTATAATTTTAATTTTTCTAATGTTATATGTTTTCCATATATAGTTTCATATCTTCATAAAGCTTTCATAGTAATTTTGTAAATAATTATATAATTTCATATCTTTGAAATTTTTATACTCTTGTTATTTCACTATTTCTGTGCTTCCCAATTTGGGGGAGCTAGAGTGTTTCTAATTGTGGTGTTAAACTCCTAAAATTGCCTATTTAATGTCTCACTTTAAAGTGGCAATGTAAATATCCTCCTTTCTTGGAATTACCTCAGAGCAATTAAAGAGAATGAAGATAAGATTCCATCTTTCTCTCTCTCTCTCTTTTTTTAATGTTAGAGATCAAACCTAGGGCCTTGCACATGCTAAGTACACGCTCCTCTACCATTGACCTGTACTCCTAGCCCAGAGCCCATCTTTAATGAAACTAAGAAAGGCCTGTAATATGGATTGCAGCCAAATCCAGTAAAATTCAAAGAAGTGTAAAAGATCCTGAAAGAGGACTCTCCAGGCTGTAGATTTCAGAGAAGCTGGCAAAACACAGACCTGTAGTGTCCTGAAGGGTAAAAACCAACAGTCTCCTAATTAGGGCATGGAAATGGGTGTGAGGAGTAATGACAGAAGCTTCTCCTTGTGGGCAGGAGGAGCACGCCAGGCAGACTGAAAAGTCGTCACGGATACAAGCCATATTTGCAGGAAGTGAAACTTAAAAGGCTAGAAATAAAGTTATAGACATGACTTAGAATCTGAACAACCCTGAAGCTATCAATCTCTAAATTAAGAAAAATACTTAAATTAAGAAAAATACTTAAAAACTGTCTTGTAAACTACCCTATATCCTAAGGTAAATCTTACTGGCCTGAGTTTATATCTCTCACTCTCCCCTATGTGAGCTTGCTGCATTCAAGTAGTTGGGGTAGTAAGAACTTGCCATGCTCAGAAAAGACAAATAATTGGGAAGGATTAGCACAGGTCTATAGAGTGATACTGTCAGAAAAGAGGGAAGGGCGAAAGAAAACAAGAACCAGTGGTTGATGAAGAACAGTCACCAGAGAAATCTTACAGCAGAGACATGAAAATTATGACCAAACGTCACAGAGGAGAATAAAGTGTTGGCCACTGTGGAAGATGAATTCTAAGAAGAGACTCAGGAAGGTGTATACTTTCTAGATGGAGTTATATAAAGATAACAAAATGAAATGAAACTGGATCTGGCAGAACTTAAACAAGAAAGGGCATTTGAAAGTCTAAGCTGGAATTGGTGGCATGTGCCTATAATCCCAGTGACTCAAGAGGCTGAGGTAGGAGGATCCTAAGTTCAAAGCCAGCCTCAGCCATTTAGTGAGACTCCAAGCAACTTAACAAGACCCTGTCTCAAAATAAAAAGGGCTAGGGATGTGGTTCAGTGGTTAAGCACCCCTGGGTTCAATCCCCAGTACAAACAAAAAAAAAACTAAACACATATCATGATCATATTGGGTGCAGCTCACCAGAGACCAAATCTGCAGAAAACCCAAAAAGTTTGTTCAGAACTGATGACACTAAATAAAACTAAGCAAAAATTTAAAAATTAAAAGTATTAGAGACAAAGTGACAGCAAAGAAAGACAACGAACAGCAAACATGCATAATTTGTGTCCTAAAAGCAGAGAAACAGTGAAACAAACACACACACACTCATATACGTACAAAGGAATGAAGAACAGTCACCAAGGAAACTTCTCCAAAATAAAACAAAATTTGAATCTACAAAATAAAAGAGCAAAGTGGGTCCCAGAAAAATATTGGCTTAAAAAATCATCAGCATAATTTAGCTCAATGAATTTGGGCATTACAGACATAAAGATCAAGTTACCCATAAGGGGAGACAGCAGTCAAACTGGCTTCCAAATTTTTCATGGTAACATTTAATGCTCAAAGGTCACTGAGTGCTGCCTACAAAATACTTTAAGTGGTTTCCACATTTTAATCTAGTCATTCCAACATGTGTAAAGGCAGTGTACAAATTCCTTACAACCTTAAAAATATATTATACACATATATGTATACATATTTAAGAACACTTGAAAAATTGCAAGAAGAAAATCCAGCTGAGAGAGACTGTAAAACAAGGGCAGAAAAGCTGTCAGTAGGTCTTAATTTTTATTTATTTATTTTTGTGGTAATGGGAATTGAACCCAGGGGTGCTTTGCCACTGAGCTAAATTCCTAGCCTTTTTTTTTTTTTTTGAGACAGAGTATCATTAAGTTACCCAGACTAATCTGAAACTCATGATCCTCCTGCCTCAGCTGGAATTATAGTTGTGCCACAGTCAAATTTATTTACTCTGGGACTGAGACTAGGTAAAAATGATGAAACAGAGCTGGGGATAATCTTTAATACTGCAAAAAAAATTACAGGACAAAAATATTTGGTATAAACAATTTAATAACATAATATGTTAACATGTAATAATATAATTATATAATGTAATAATAACAAAATAATATAGAACAATACAAGTTAAGAAAGGAAGGGAAAGAGAAGGTAAAAGATCATGGGGAAATCCTGATATCTCTTTTGTAGTTAGAGGTCAAAAAAATTCTATTTAAAACTGATAAGAAATAGAGGAATAGTATATATGAAAGAAGACACTAAGAAAAATAGTATCAAGGGCCAGAGTTGTAGCTCAGTGGTGGAGCACTTGTCTAGTATGTGTGAGGCACTGGGTTCGATTCTCAGCACTGTATATAAATAAAATAAAGGTCCATAGGCAACAAATTTTTAATTTAAAAAAAAACAATATAAAGTACAGCTGGGCAGGAGACAAGTGTAAACATCATTAAATTGTTATTACATGTTATGGGAAATCAGTCATACTAGGAATAGAGATAATTAAGTTGTAGTTATGAAGTAACCCCTAGAGCAACAAGGTAAGCTTCCCAAATTAAAAGGAGCATGCAGAGAATACCAAGCAGACACAGGTCACGTAGTGAAAGATGGTTCCAAAAAAACATGACACAAAATATGCCAACACAAATGTATCCAAACATTTTCCTTAATTTTTTTTTTTTTTAGTTGTAGATGGGCCTTTATTTTGTGTATTTATTTTAATGTGGTGCTGAGAATCAAACCGGTGCCTCACACATGCTAGGCAAGTGCTCTACAACTGAGCTACAGCCCCAGTGCCTCCCAAACATTTTTATACAACTGAATACAAATGACCTTTACTTACCTAATAAAATTAAAACGCTGGTTCCTATCTTGGGATAATGTCATAGACTCAGGGTAACCTCTTTTGTTAATTTATTCATTCATTTAAATAAAAGTTGTCTCTAACTAAAACAAAATAAAATCCTCACTAGAAATTTAAAAGTATTTCTTAAATAACTCTTGGATCACAGAAGAAATTAAAATTGAATTTATCAAAATTATAAATGAAATCTAGAAAAGGATGAAAATACATTTTAGGATTATGGAATACAGAGAGAACAGTACTCGGAAGAAAATATGTAGCTTTAAATATATCATGGAGTAAGAATGAATAAGCATAAATGAATTAACCATCCTCTGAAATTGGAAAGTAAAGAAAATCTAGTAACAGAAGGAGGGATAAAGGAATAAGAAGAAATAAACTAGAAACTAGGAAAGCATGTCATAAATAAATGGTTATTTGGTGAAAACTAAAACATTAGTTAACCTCACACACAAAGGTGGGAGGGAGATGGTTAGGAAGTTAAAATGCCAAAATGAAAAATAATTACAGAGATCATGAGATAACAGCAACTAAGAATAACTACCGATACCATGACGTAGGAAAGAGCCACAGGAGACTGTTTTGTTTGATTCCATGCAAGTTAGAGGTCTTGGATGAAGTGGATGACTTTCTCAGGTAATGTAAATTACCAAGAGTGACTCCAGAGAACACAATTTCTGTAGATGTAATAGGGAAAACACGATAAAGAGCTCCCATCCCCTACCCCTAAAAATACCAGATTCCACTGGTTTTGTGGAGGAATTTTGCCAAACTCTTAAAGAATTAAAATGCTCCAGTACTGTTTGAACCATTCTAGAACATAGAAGAGGAAGAAAATTTCAGAAACAAAAGTAGGCAGAACACTTACACCTAAACTCTAATCAATTCTCTATACAGCAATTACCTTCTGTATAGTGGCTGAGAACAAAGAATTAGTGAATACTGAACCATTACTGCTAGAGGAAACATGTACATGCCTGTGTGTGTATACGTGTATACACATATATACATATACACACATCACACAGAGAGTGTAGTCTGAAGTACTGAAAACTCATAGATTCTTCTTATTTTACAAAAGAGAAGTTGAGGCTCAGAATCATTAAGTAGCTTGTCTGAGGCCACCCTGCTGATCTTGCTAGGGTTGGAATTCAGATCTCATCCAGCTGGCCCCAAAGCTGCAGCTTTTCACGCTGGGCTTCCCTGACCTTTCTGTCTTCATCATCTTGGCATCCCTCAGGAGAGCTGAAGAAAAGACACTAACCACAGCTGGGAACCATGAACACTGGGCAACTTGAACAGTTCTGTTCAGGTCTGCCCACAAATGAGTACAGAAAACACTACAAGTATTAATTTTGTTGAGTTTTATCATTACAAGTAAATTTTAGTGAGTAGGCAAAATTGCAAATGAGTCAATGAATAATGAGAGTAGATAGTATATAATCAAATAATATTTAAAGAATGAAACTCAGAGGCAAATCCTACTTATGAATGTTAAAGAAAAAAATCCTATTGCTAAAAAAAATCCAGTAGCACATTAAATATATGACACCCCATGAACAACTCATTTTGATGCCAAGATTGCAAAGGAAATTGTTGGGAAACCTATTCACATATTCATTTGCCATATCAGTACTGCAAAAGACACAAAGTATTTGAAAAAAATATAATATCATTTCCTTATAGCATGTATAACTTGAAAAATGAAGATACCAGTTGAGCCCACCACATCAGTAGAATAAAGGAGAAAAGCTATGCAGTCATCTCAGATGACACAGGAAAAACACTTGGCAAAATTCAATATCCCTTTAGGTGAATGTGTAAAAACACTCAACCAACTAGGAATAGAGGGGAACTTCAACCTCACAAAGGGTGTCTGTCCCAAAACCCTCAAGCTAACATACTTAATGGCAAAAAGACTGAAATCTTTCCCTCTAAGATCGGGTACAAGAAAAGAATGTCCTCTCTCTCCGTTGATATCACTCCTGGGAATTCTGAGGGAACTTAGGCAAGGAAGAAGTAGAGCTGTAGATGACATGGTCTTGTATATAAAATCCACTAAAAAGTCACTAAAATTAATAAGTTAATTCACAAAGATTTCAGAACACAAGACCAGTGTACAAATATTGTTTCTATATAGTAATCATGTGCAAACCAAAAATGAAATTAAGAGAATGATTCTGTCTATAATAGCAATAAAAAGGATGAAAGGAATAAATTTGACATGAACTTATACCATGTTTGTGAATCAGAAGACAGTGTTATTAGGAGGGCAGCATTCCTTGAGTTCATCTACAAGTTCAATGTGATCTCTTTCCTAATTCCAGGTGAGCTTTTCACAGAAATTGACACACTGATCCTAAAATTTCTATGGAAACTCACTGGCTAGTCACATGCAAATTGAAGTTGAACCCCTTCTTCACACCATACACAAGAATCAAAATTTAGGTCTTTAGGTCTTTTCTAAAACTATAGAACATTTAAAAAGAAAATATAAATAAATCTTCATGGCCTTGAGTAGGACAAGACTTCTTAGAAACAACAATGAAAGCACAAATGACTAAAAGAAGTTGTCTTCATCAAAATTAGAAATTTCTGTACTCTACAAATACACTATCAAAGAAAATGAAAGGCATCGCACTTAGAATGAGAGGAAGTTTTTACAACTTTTGTATCTGCTAAGAGACCTTAACAGAGAATATATCAAGAGCTGTTACAACTCAATTTAATAAAAAAAAAAAAAAAACCCAGTTTTTAGAATGGGTATAGGCCTTGAATAGACATTTCTCCAATTCACTAAAAAGCACAGGAAAAGATGCTCCCCATCATTAGCTCTCTGGGAAATACACATCACAGTCACAATGTGGGGAACCTGCTGGCCAATCAGGTGACTCTCATGGAGGCAGCTAGTGCAAGACTGGGGAGTGCTGAGCCTCGTGTAGTGCCCTACACTGCCCAGACCAGTGAACAACACAGTCAGGATGGCTAAAGGTGACCCCCAGGAAACCAAAGGGCAAGATGTCTGCTTATGCCTTGTTTGTGCAGACTTGCAGAGAAGAACATAGATAAATTCAGAAGTCCCTGTCAGTTTTGCAGAATTTTCCAAGAACTGGTTTGAGAGGTGGAAGGCAACATCTAGGAAAAAGAAATCTAAATTTAATGAAATGGCAAAGGTGGATAAAGTACGCTATGATCAGGAAATGAAGGAAACCAAGGGAGGCAAGGAGAAAAAGGACCCTAATGCCCCCAAAAGAGCACCGTCTGGATTCTTCCTGTTCTGTTCAGAATTTAGCCTGAAGGGCTGGGGATGTAACGCTTGCCTAGCATGTGTGAGGCACTGGGTTTGATCCTTAGCACCACAAAAAAATAAATGAGGTGAACCAACGTAGATCCCTTCAATAGATGACTGGATAAAGAAACTGTGGTATAGATACACAATGGAATATTATTCCACTTCTTAAAGAGAATAAAATCATGGCATTTGCAGGTAAATAGATGGAGTTGGAGAATATCATACTAAGCAAAGTAAGCCAATCCCAAAAAGACAAAGGCCAAATATTCTCCTTGATAATAGATGCTGATCCATAATGGTTGGGGGGTGTGTGTGGAGGAACTTTGATTGGACAAAGGGGAAGGAGAAGAGGGGAAAAGACATGGGGGTAGGGAAGATGGTGGAATGAGACAGACATGATTACCCGAGGTTCATGTATGACTGCACATATGGTGCAACTCTACATCGTATACTACCAGAGAAATGAAAAGCTGTGCCCCTTTTGTGTACAATGAACTGAAATACATTCTGCTGTCATTTAGAACAAATTAAAAAAAAAATCAATGGGGAAGTTACATGACTTTAAATTTTTTTGTCAAACATTAAAGACTGTCTCATATCTATTGGAAGGAAGGAAGGAAGGAAGGGTTATTGTGAAAAAAAATTTCTGGGGGGAAAAAAAAAGAATTCCAACCCAAGATCAAGTAAGCCAATCCCCAAAAAAAACACAAATCCTAGTATCTCCATTGGAGATGGGGGGAAAAGCTGGGAGAGATGTGAAGTGACTTAAGTGACAGCAAAAAGCATCGCTAAGACTACAAAGCTGAAGGAGAAGTATGAGAAGGCTGTTGCTGACTGTCAGTCTGAAGGAAGTTTGATGGCACAAAGGGTCCTGGGAAAGTTGCCCAGAAAAAGGTGGAAGAAGAAGAGGAGGACGAATAAAAATCTGTTTTGAGCCACATCTCCAGCCCTATGTTGTAATTTCTTTGGAGACAGGGTCTCACTGAGTTGCTTAGTGCCTCACCCTGATTGACACATGGTCTTTGAGATGTATCTGTTACTGGATTTAGGTTCAATTATAGAATTTGATCACAGTCATATTGTAGTCTCTCTGAGTGCTCTAGAAATTGTAAGTGGTTTACATAAGTGGCCTTAGGTATCCCAGAGCCCCTCAAAACAGTATCAAAGTTGTATGTATTTCCAAGCATTTTCAAAAATAAAAAGGCACTCACTCTTGTGTTCTCCTCCCTCTGTGCACTTTGCTGTCAGTGTGACAAGGCATTTGAAGATGTTTCTGGCATTTCTTTTGTAATTTGTAAGGTGGTGTTAATTATATGGTTATTGGCTAGAGATCCTCAGTTATCACCTGTACATATCTATAGTCTGTAAAAAGAATATAACAACAAGACAACCTTTTATTATTCTAATTATACATGACAGTAAAATGCATTTGACACATCATACTTAAATGAAGTGCAACTTCTCATTCTTCTGGCCGAACCTGATGTAGAATAACACTGGTCGTGTAATGATATATGCACATAGGGTAATAATGTCTGATTCATTCTACTTTCCTTCCTACCCCTAGGCTTCTTGCCTCCCTTCACTCCCCTCTGTCAAATCCAAAGTACCTCTATTCCTTAGCCACTACCCCCCATTTTTGTGAATTAGCATCCACATATCAGAGAAAACATTCGGACTTTGGTTCTTTGGGATTGCTAAACAGCAAGAATGTCTTCCAGTGTATATAGAGGTTATAAAACCTCAGACTTTATTTCTTCTCTCTTCCCCGACCTCTGCATATGTAAGTGGGACACATAGTTATTTCTTGTGCTCAACATTTGAAGACGCCTCAAAATGTTGCTTGACTCCTAGATTCCGCCCAATAAGGGATATGGGGTGGGGACGTTATCCATCTATTTGGTCCTGTTTTCCTCCTTCAAAAAAACCAAACATCCAAAGCAAGATCCTAGGCTCCATTTGGGTCACCTGAACAGTTTGATGGAATCGACCATTTCTAAGCACCAACTATATCATGAAAAGTAGAGTGGCCTATGCATGATTTGAGCTTATTCACCAGAAATGTAGATTGTTGTTCAATGTTCTTAAACTAGAAGAAGCTCGGTTTGTGTGTCAGTGGTTATATTAGTAAATGGTGTTAACATTTTGCCAAGGCTAGGAAGGGGGTGGTTGCTATAGTGGCAATTGGTGATACTAAATATCACTGGGTGGCTGATCTGTACTTGCAGTAAGAAAGGGTACTGGGTTGTGAGTAAGTGTCAGCATTGCCTAGCATTAACACCTAGATATAGAAATTTGAGGCTGTGGAGCATGTGGGTGTTTTGTTTTGTTTCATTTTTTTGTTTATTTATTTTTTTTTTTTTTTGGTGGTATTTTAAGAGAAAGCAGCTTTTTTAAAAAAGTTAACTATTTGGAACTTTGCATATCTAAGGAGCTGTCCTCTCTACCCTGTCAGGTCCTAGATGGGTACAAGTCATGGTCACAACCTTATCTCCATTCATATCAACTCCCTCTCCATCAGAACTGTTTGTCCTTAATTCTTTATTCTTCCACTAATCTAAAAACCCTAGGTTGTTAGGTTTGCCCAGAGGCACTTGTTCCGGGATTTTTCATCCTCTTTAACCACACCCTTGTCATTTGCAATTCCAAACTGAAACTGCTGCTACCTCCCAATGTACAACCTACAGGCCAATATAGAGGAGAAGGAGATATGGAGGAAAAGCTCAACAGATGTGGAGGAGAAGCTCAATCTGTAGTCCTAAGGAAGCAGTTTCTGACTATGGAAGGGGTAGCTTTTATGCTCACTCAGTGGCCAAATAGAAGTGAGGTAGCTTTTTAGCTAAATAATGTTTGATTAAGCAGACTTTTGGTTGTAGAGAGACTCCAATTGAGGCCGTTTGTCCTGTTAGCTGCTTGTTACAAGACCACTACTCTGGTATGATGTTACCACCAAAGGTTTAGGCTTAGCTTGATTTCTGGACCAGTGTTCTTGCAATGCCATCCTGTTACTTTTTTTTTTTTTAAGTTAAAAGGGTAGTACTTGTTTCCTCTAAACACCTCTCTTCCAATCCCCTTACCCTATTCTTGAGTGACAGTTTATCTTTTGGAAAGAACAAGGTTGTAATGTAGCAACTTTTGTCTGTATCTCCCTTGTGTCTGTTCTTGTCACATATATACTTGGGAATGTTGGATGCATTCATTTTCTGTAACAAAGTTCCTTAATCAATATTCCCAAAAAGTTAAAAAAAAAAAAAACGCAATACTATTTCACATCCACTAGTAGGGTTCTAAGTTAAGGTAATAACAAGTGTTGACAAAGACGTGGAAAAATCTGAACCTTTTTACATTCCTGGTAGAAATTTTAAACAGTGTAACTGCTTTGAAAAATAGTCTAGTTGTTCTTCAAACACTTAAACATAGAGCTACCATATGATCATTTTGTTGTTGCTGCTGCTGCTATTGAGATGGGCTCTCATTATGTTTCTCAGGCTGGCCTCAGACTCTTAGGCTTAAGAGATCCTCCTGGCTCAGCCAACCCAGTAGCCAGGACTAGAGGTGTGTACCACCATGCTCAGTTTACCATATAATCTTAGGTTTTGTGCTTTCGAATACATACCCAAGAAAAATAAAAGCACATCCACACAAAAACTTGAACACAATGTTCATAACATTTTTTGTAATAGCCAAAATGTAGGAACAACACAGATACCCATCAACTGATCAATGAATAAATTGTGTAGTTTTGAAAATCATTACCAATACATGCCACAACATAGCAAAACCTGGAAAACATTATGCTCAATGAAAGATCCAGGCAGAAAAGACCCCATATTGTATGATTCCATCTGCATGGAATGTCCAAAAAAGGCCAATCTAAAGTGACAGAAAGTAGTTTAGAGGTTGCCTAGGGCTGAAGGGTGTAAGGATTTGCAGAGTGACAGATCAGTGGTGTATGGTTTCTTTGGGCAGGTAATAAAGATGGTATAAAATTGACAATAGTGATACATGCACAACTCTTGAGAATGTAATAAAAGCCATTGAATCATACACTTTGAATTGATTAAATATGTGGTATGAGAATTCAATCTGTTAAAAATAATAGATGCATTTAAAATATATATATATATATATATATATATATATTGCATACATCTCAGCCCAAATGCCAAGACCCCACTAAATAAGAAAACTGGTGTGTGGTAGAACTTTCTGTGATGATGGGAAGTTCTTTACCCATGGTTTGCTGTTTAATATGATAACCACTAGCCAAACGTATTCAGGCACTGAGGAACTGGCTTTTGAATTTTAATTAGATTTAAGTGAGGACATGGAACTAGACGCTAATGAATTGGACAGCGTGGGACTAGAAATAAACCCCCAAGCCAGAGCTATGCGTTGTTACTAGTGCTTTTAACACTGCTTAGGAGGTGCCAGCTGCATGACATCAGAAGAAGTAGAAAGTATAAAAATTGGAAAAATTGGAAAGCAAAAGGTGGTGGCACACTAGCAGGGCGTGGTGGCACATGCCTGTAATCCCTGCTTGGGAGCCTCAGCCACAGCAAGGCACTAAGCAACTCAGTGAGACCCTGTCTCGGAATGAAATACAAAATAGGGCTGGGGGTGTGGCTCAGTGGTCAAGTGCCCCTGAGTTAATCCCCAGTACCAAAAAGAAAAAAAAGGTAAAGGTCTGATTTGCAGATGATATGATTATGTAACCAAAAAGACCCAAGCAAATAATCAGGGGGAAAAACTATTACAAGCAAAAAGTAAACTTAGCCGGTTGCAGTATAAAAAATTAAATATGTGGAAACCAAAATATCTTATTTTCAAATTTGTTGACTCTAAATGAATAGAGAAGGAAGACCTGGAAGGGGCCCGTTCGGTGCTGCCTGGCTGTCCTCTTCCACTTCCTTTGAGCCTAGACTGCAGCTCTCCTCACCTGCTATTGTAACCCCTTCCTTCCTCACTCTCACCAGCCCTGCCTTCTTCACGATCCGAGGGTGACACTGGCTCCTGTTTAACTGAGGGAGTAGGAGCAAAGCATAGTTGTGCTTTCACACTGCAGCTGCCTGATTCCTGCCCATCTGTGCCGACTTCTCTTCTTGTCAGTTATCCCTGCCTCTCGCTGAAGCACACTGCTCTTGGAATCGAGTCTCTCATTTTTCCCTTTCTTCCATCCTGGAAGAAAACACCTATTGAGACTGCACTTCCCCTTTCTGAGGCTGACCCATTTTTCCATTCACCTCGGCACCAACAAACAGTTGGTCAACCAACAGTAGGTTCCTATTTTCTCTCCTCTGAATGTCTCTTTCTTGAAACCACTGTAGTCAGGCTTTAAGCATAAATGTTCTTGTTGGAGTCACAGTGACCTCCAAGATGCTTAATTTAGTGGTCATTTCTCAGGCCCCATTTCACTTGGCCTGTTGGCACTTTTCCTTGGCTCCTGAGATACATTCTCCTGGATTTACTGCTGCCTCTCCAGCTGATCCTTCAGCCCTTTTAGAGCCTCCTGGCCTCTTACACCATGGGTAAGAGAACCCCAGGACTTTCCTGCCCCCCCCCCCTTATTTCTGAAAACAGCCTTCTCTTTAGCCTTAAATGCCATCTTCATCTGGGGACTCCCTCTCAGACCCTTCTCAGACTCCCTCTGGGCTCCAGGCCTTTTTATCAGCAGCCTTCTTGGCCACTTTCATTTAAATGTCCAGTAGCATGTTTAGACATGACAGTTCCAAAATCAGACACCTGGCCTCCCCTCCCTCAGCTGTTTCTCCCTAGGTCTCCATATCTATAACATGCACCCTCATCCTTCAGCCGCTCAGGGCAGAAACCTCTGAGAACCAGAGCTCTCTCAAGGCCACATGAAATCCCTCCCCGGATCCTCTCAGTCTTTACAGTGTCTGGAATCCAGTCATCTTTCATGGCCTCAGCCTTTTTCCTCACCTGGATTATTACAGCAGTTTCCTTACTGGTTTGGGGGGTGTGTGTGTGTGTGTGTGTGTATGTATGCGTGTGTGGTTTTTTGTTGTTATTTGTTTTTGCTCTTGTTCTAAATAGTCCATTCTGCACACAGCAGTCAGTGGACCTTTTAAAATCATTTTGTGTCTCGGTTCAAAACTCTTCACATTCAAACTTAACATACCTGAAACCGAACTCCTGACCTACACACACACACACCCTATGCCCCTTCTGGCTCTCAGTTACAAGCTGGAAGTCCTGACACCTACCAAGACCAGGTGATCTGGCCCCTGTGACCTCTCTCCCGCCCCTCCAGGCATTATTAACTGCCTCTCCTGTTCCCCCACTCAGGCTACCTGCCCTCCTTGCTGTTCAGGGTATCCTTGGGCTGCTCTCTGACTGGCATGCTCTTCCCCAGGTATCCATGTAGCTCCCTACCTGGTCTTATCACCCCTCCAGTTTCCGTTGTGTCCCTCCCCACCTCCTGTGAAGTCACAGCACCTCCCCCGCCCTCCCATCCCTGTTCTCTGCTTTCCTCATAGCACTGGACTGCCTGGTGTAATTTGGATTTTGCTTGATAATTTGCTCTCTTCTCTCTCTACCCTAGATTATAAATTTGATGAAGGCAGATTTTTATCCTTTTTTTTGGGGGGGGGGATAGTATTGGGAATTGCTCTCAGGGGCACTCAACCACTGAGCCACACCTCCAGCCCTATTTTGTATTTTATTTAGAGACAGGGTCTCACTGAGTTGCTTAGCACCTCACTTTTGCTGAGGCAGGCTTTGAACTCAAAATCCTTCTGCCTCAGCCTCTGGAGCTGCTGGGACTACAGGTGGACACCACTGCACTGGCAAGATTTTTGTCCATTTTATTCCCTGCTGAATCTCTCAGCAGAAAAATGCTCCTCGCTTGGTAGTCAGAGGTATCTACTGAGGGCTGGGGATTTGGCTCAGTAGTAGAGCATATGCAAGGCCCAGCACCATAAAAAAATAAAAATGTAAAAATTAGGTATTTACTGAATGAATGATTGAGGAAGATAGATTGGAGAAAGATGCACAATCTCCAGTAGAAAAGCTAGTTTAATGGTTGAGGCAAAAGGCGATTCATTCTTTAATTCTGATACCTGTTTCCTTGATTGGTCATTTTCTTTGTTTACAATGCATTGTTCTTTTTTCTTGAGACATAAACTCCTTGGGGTCAGGGACTCGATTCTTATACCTATTTATTTCCCTAGCCAATGAATGTTCAAATAAATACTGAGGAGAGGTAATTCTCATTGACTACAAGTACTCGGGTCACTTGTGTTTTTTCTACATATTTTGCTAATGTTTTGCACTGTTACTCTATTCGACATTTCAGATTGCATGTCTTCCCATTGAGTTCTCCAGCAAAGCAAGAGGTCTCTGGAATAGACGGGGTTAATCCACACAGTAGTAACTGCAGAAGCACCAAGACTCTGATTGCTTCAGCGTAGGCCCACTGGACTGACTGGCCCTTCCCCAGCACTCTAACCTTCCGCACACGCTGCTTGGCAGCCCTCACGTGTCACGGCTCTGATCGACTCTAGGGCAAGAATCATTCCATTCTAACAGATGGACATGAATTTAACCAGACAATAAACCATGTATGTGCCATAAATATGTGTGCTGAGGGCATGATTCCCAGTGCAGAACTTTAAGAACAGCTGTCTTATCATGCACCACTGTTTCTTGGTGAGATGATTTGCTCACCAAATTCTGAAATGGATTACATTCATGAAGTTAATTGTTCTTTGGCCCCCGACTTCCAGCAGCCTAATTGTTTGCAGGGAGAGGCACAATTTTTATAAACAAAAGTTATGAAATTAGTTTTAGACTTTATTTTTTAATTAATTTGATGTGTTTCCAAATTTAGTGTCATCAGTCTAAAAGGGCTCATTAACCTTTCCTTCATTGCCAGCAACTTGCCTTAATGCCTGAGAGAGATGCAAATCATTAATTGTAAACAGCCATTTTTTCCCCTCAATGCTATTTCCTTTTAGTACTCATATTAAATTGCTATATAAGCTACTAGAGTGGTTTTGCTGTACTGTTCCTTAAAAACGCAGTTCTTCTGTCTTTCTACTTATTTTTCTCATTATTTTCAGAGATGTTTTCATTCTCTCCACAAACATCGCTTTCCCTATGGAACCTATGCAAATTAAAATGTGGAATATTTGTTCGTTTTGCATTCTGTAGAGGGTAACTTCTATTGATGTACATTTGCGTTGGCATGATCTACCAGGCAAAGTATAAATTGCTGTAAAACTGGAAAAGTGTTTGAGCAAAGCAGATGTTCTCTTAGCATGAAGCAGATGTAAAACTTGCAAGTGTCTGTCTAATAAAGTATAGCATTTGGTTCTATACAGCTGGTGCCAAGATTACCAATTAATCATGTTTGAATGCATTTTTACTAATTAGATCCCCCTCTGTTTTTCACTGTTCTGGGTATATTACAGAGCGGGGTGGGGCACATAAGCTTTCCACTTTTAGAACTCTGAGCAGTGTTCCCCCCCACCCTGGGCCTTTTATCAGGCTGGTTTTTTATTCTAGAACTATATAGGAAATTAAGCCCATAGATGTGGAGGGCTAATTGGGCCCTCCAGTTGTCATTGTAGGATGTTCCATCAAAAGGAACAGTTAGTACTTCCCTTTAAGGCAGCTGGAGAAAAGAAGAGGCCTGTAATTAACGTTGTTGGTTTGTTTGTTTTCCCCCTTATTTACGTGGACAAAAGCAATTATATGCTCAGTTAACATCAATTCACGGCCTCTGTGGTTATTTGACAAAGTAGGAGTTTGAACAATCCAGAAATGAATCTTTACAGTTTGGGGTTTTTTGTCATCAAGAGCAATGGAGCAGTTTTTCTCGGAGACTAAAGATGACTGGGTCAACATCACTCCCAGGTCGCCTGCGCACGAATCAGTAGCCACTGTGAGAACTAAGAAAGCCATGTCATCCTCTCTGGACCCTTCTGTAAAGAAGTGTACTGATGGAATTGAATTCCAGAACCCAGTGGACCTTTTTTCAATGTTTAATTTCTCTGAGTTAAATTGGTACAGATCCTGGTTTTTAAAACACTGGGTTAAATGAATCTGTCGTGACATAGATCAGAACTTTCTGTTTGTTGATACTTTTACATGTGCATTAGATGCACCATCTAAGAGTATTAATAGGATTATTCCAGAAAGTCTTCCTCATCCTCATTACCCAGTGTCCCCATATTTTCATGAAATTTAATTTTGCATGAAATAAATTAACTCTGATACATAAACTTACATAGAACTAATAAACCATATCTCCATTTTTAGAAATGGTTTATTGTGGAAAACTTTAAATATCCACAAAGGTAAAATAGTGTATGTGCCCATGTGCCCATCCTCCAATTCCAGCAATCATCAGCCTTCTGTGGTTCTGGTTTGTCAAGATCTCAGGACGGTGTTCTTGAGACTACATTTGCAGAGTTATTTTTCTCTTTAAAGTTGTAGTTGTGTAACCTGTTTCTACAGTGATAATACACATTTAAACAAAACTAGGTCACATAAACCCAGTAGATCTGACTTTATTTCAGGAAGTGGAGCGAGAAATCTCATTCAGAACAGAATGTGGACTGTATTACTCCTACTACAAGCAAATGCTGCAGGCTCCAACCCTCATGCAAGGTAATTACAATTAACAGTTTCATTGGGAGTCGACTGCATCTTTACAAAATTTCAGTCAAAGCATCTTTTGCACTAAAGCATCTTAAATGCTTTGTAGAATTTGTGTAGTTTTACTCTGAACTTATGCAGTTTTTCCTTGTTAATTTCTAATCATTTCATGAAATTGTTTTGCTCTGGAAGAGGTTATATAATACTTTATATAATCCTCCTGGCCTTGTCTTCCATCTCTGTTCCATCCCCAAACTAACCTCTCTGCAGGGTTTTGTTTTTTTTTTTTAAGTTTTGTTGATTCTTTTTGTGATGATTTTGGAAGAAGTCTTTGCAGGCGAAAGGAGTATGATCTAAAAACAGTGGATATTTTGGTTCTGAAAACTAAGTTGTCCCTCTTGTTCCCAATTTCCCCATTCATTTCTTTATTTTGCAGTTGCCATCTTCCTATGTTCTCGCTTGACCTAAGTGGGTCAGAGCCATACTCTGCTTTTCTTCCACCCGGTGGAAGCCCCCCAAAGAACCTCTTCTATTTAATATATCCTTTATCCCTAACCTGAGTATACCTGAGAGAATTGCCCTTTTCTGGGATTTGGCTGGACTCAGCTGTGATATTTTGGGTAGGAATTCTTCATGGGTAATGTTTTCTACTTCTAATTTTATCACAGTAGGAAACATGAAATTTTGGTTATCTTTTTGTGCCATAAAAACAAATCACTTGTTTTCTGTGTTGATAACCAGATTCCTCCCTAACAAAGCTAATTACCCATAGCCTTTCACTTAATGGTTTGAGCAACCGTTGATGATTATTACCTATCTCCATTTTGCAAAATACAATGACTAAAAAATAATAATATCCTACTTCTTTCGTTTCTCCCTATATTTATTAGTTGGAACTCTCTTCTGTAGAAAACCTTTCTTCGTTTTCCTCATTTGTTTGGTTACCTTGAAGTTCAGTTCATATAAGAAAGACAGGCGAAGTATTGATTTCGCCCCATAAGATCAATCCTCATTTTTCACAAATTCCTTATTTCCAAAATCATCTCACTAAAATTTATTTATGATCCCAAAATCAGTATTCATGGCACTTTTACAGTCCTTCATGGACATGTCCAGAGCATCAAAAAATCTTAGTTGCCCAACATGGATATTCTCACCAGAGACTAAAGCAGGGCCAATGTTCTACCTCTGGTTTCAGCTCTCATATTATTGTGTCCTTTTTACAGTCTCTGTTGTGTCATAGTTTTTTACATTTTTATGCTGTTTGTTGCTGATTTTGCAGTTTTACATAGCCCCCAAACAGAGTGTGAAAGTGCTGTCTTGTGTTCCTAAGTGCAAGAATGCTTAGGAAAGAAAGAGAAAACATGTGGGTTACATATGAAAATGTGTGTTAGATAAGCTTTGTGCAGGCATGAGTTACAGTGCTTGATTGTGAGTTTAAACAATATATTAAAGAAAGGGTCTTTAAACAAAACACATAACAAGGTTATACACTGACCAGTCAATAGAAGTCTATAATCATCAACTTGCAAGAACCCAACCCATTATTTCCTATTAGTTCAGTATTGAATATTTCACTTTTTACTATAACTTTATAGAAAATAACTACCATGAGTAATAAGAATAGACTGTATTTACCAGTTTTCAGAATTATGAGTTGCTTATCTAGCATTCTCTAAAGCAATTCTTTTTATTTGGGAGGGGGGCAATTTTACACTTTGGGGGAGATATGGAATGTCTGGAAATATTTTTTTGTTGTCACAAGTCGAAGGGGTGTGCTACTAAAATCTGGTGAGCAAGAAGCTGGGGTACAGCCAAACTTCCTACAGTGCACCTAGCAGCCCCCACAACAAAGAACTATCTGGCCCAAAATATCAGTGGTATTGAAATTGAGAAAGCATTCTCTAAGTATCACGACGAACTCATTGCTTGACCTGTTTCAATTAATTTGTTATTCATTAAAATTATTCTTTTAGAAGATTTCAGACATATAAAATGGTAGAGATAATCCTGTAATGGATTTCTATATATCCTTCATTCAGCTAAAAGAGTTACCAACTCATGACCAACCTTGTTTTCTCTATATCCAAATGACCTCAACCTAGATCATTTTGGAGTAAATCTCCAAAACATTCCTTCATCTATAAATATATCAGTATGTTTCAGTAGTGAGTATTCTCATTTCCTTTTGCCTTAACAGACTTTTAATATAGTTTGGAAATGCAAAGAATGTCTCAATTGCAATCATTTGATATCGCTTTAACTGTTTCCTTAAATTTGTATCTTTTCATCTTTTTCCCTGTAATTTTTTGTTGAAAATATATATTAATTGGAAGAAGTCTTTTACCCAATGTCCCCATATTTTCCCACTTTCTGAATTTTTCTGGAGCCCTATAGTGTCATTTAAATATTTCTTTGCTGAATTTCCTGTTAATTGTTAGATTGAGGTTTGCCCAGATGTTGTTCTACTATTGGGAAAGAGTACTTCCTAGATGGTGTTCTGTATTCCACATCAGAGGGTACCCAGTATCTATCTGCAGGCTAAAAATGATCTATCTATTACTAAATCCTCAATAGAGAAGCTTCCCCCTAATTATTTCAGCACAATTGATGATGATTATTATCTACATCCATTAATTATATATTCATTTCACACAAAATGGTGGTATTCTAATTCCATCATTCCTTCTTTCATTGCTGGACAAAATTCATCTCTAAAGAAAAATATGTTCTCAGCAACTATTCAGTAAACCAGTTTAATCCTTTCCCTTTGTTATTTTTTAAAATGAATTGCCTGCCTTTCTTTGCTTTTTTCTTTCTTTCTTTCTTTCTTTTTTTTTGTACTAGGAGTTGAACCCAGAGGCTCTTTACCACCGAGCCACATCTAGGGCCTATTCATTATTTATTTATTTATTTTTGAGTCAGGGTCTCACTAAATTGCTGAGGCTGTCCTTGAACTTGTGACCTTCCTGCCTCAGCCTTCTGCATTGTGGAGATTACAGGCATCTGCCACCACACTCAGCTTAGAATGAGTTACCTTTCTAGCAGCCAGTTAAGATTTTGTTTGTTTAAGAAATTTGTGGATTTTTAATATAATATTGATGTGTTTTGATGCTCAGCCACCTTCTTGTATTCACATTGCTCAATCTGTTGTAGTTTAGGGTGCTCTTCGGATTGCCTGCTGTCTTTTTGACATGACTACCCGTGGTCTCTGACAACTCCCTTGCTTTTGAGGAGCATGACAAAATATTTGAGGCCCATTTTGTATATTTTCTACCCCTGATCTAGAATCAGCTCTTTCTCCAAGGAGCTCTAGTTCCTTCTGTTTAAAGACTTTAACTTTTGTGTTGGGAGCATTTATTGTTACTAGATTGGTCTTTATTTCCAGTCCTTTGTAGTGAGCAGAGAGCTAGGAAGTATGATTTTTTTTCCTAAGAGAAAATATGAATATAACTATTTTCAGAGCAAAGTTATGATAACAATTTTTTTTTATGATCCTGGGGATTAAATCCAGGGCCTTGCACATGTGAGGCAAGCACTCTGCCAACTGAGCCATATCCCCAGCCTCAACAATTTGTATTTTTTAATTTCATATTTATATCTTTTCTTAAAGTGAAATTTTTGATTCCTTACAACATTAATGTTATCACTTACATGCTATATGTAAATATATAGGTACACACACACACACACATATGATTTTCAAAATGACAATAATATTGCTACTAACAGTATGATTACCTGAAAATAGTTCAAGCTGTCTGTATTTTCTTCTTACCTTAGGATTGAAGCTACCTAGGGATACACAGTCACATTCCTTTGTTTTTCAAATCACCTGAAAGAGTTCTGTCTGCATGACCAAGCCACTAGCTCTTATTTGTTTTATCTTGTTTTTGTTTTTTTTAGGAATTGTGTTATAAAATTTTTATTTATTATTTTTAACTTATTTTAAAAAAATATTTACAAAGTTTCAAACTCAAAATGATAAACAGAGAACCTTTTGTTTGTTTGTTTGTTTGTTTGTTTGTTTGCTTTTTGGTGGTGGTGCTGGGGACAGAGCCCAGGGCTTTGTGCATGTGAGGTGGGCATTCTGCCACTGAGCTACACTCCAGCCTTAATCTTTTTTATTAGTTTTCTATTTATTCTTCTGTTAATGCTTTAAGTTACTTGAATATGTTCATATTTCTCTCTTTGTTACAGAAAATCTGCTTACTATATACATTGTCTCCTATTTTGCTTTTTCCACCTTTACAAAGATCTTGAAGATCATTCTGTAGTAGAGTATAAAGATGCTCCTTTGTATGGATAGACATGAATTATAAAAGTGATCTCCTTTATTAGTCTGCTTGGGCTGCTATAACAAAATACCATAGACTGGGTATACCATAGATTTCAGCCACAGAAATCTCTTCTCTCACAGTTCTAGAAGTCTGGGATCAGGGTGCTGGTCAGGTTCTGGTGAAGACTGTCCTCCAGACTTGCAGAAGGCAAACTCTCTGGTGTCCCTTTTTTTAAGGACAATAAAACTCTCTGTGTCCCTTTTTTTTAAGGCCCTGCCCTTTGACATATGAATTTTGCAGGGACCCCAACATCTAACAGTCTTGCTTTAGTATTCTAGGTCTACCATAAAAATGCCACAGACTGTGTAGTTTAAACAAGTTCATTTCTCTCCATACTGGAGACAAGGTGCCATTAGGGTTGGTTTCTTTTTTCTTTTTTCTTTTTTTTGTAGTAGGAATGGAACCCAGGGGCACTGAGCCATTTCTCTATCCCTTTTTAATTTGAAAGAGAATCTCATAAGTTGCTTAGGCCTTTGCTGAATTGCTGAGGCTGGCCTTGAATTCACAATCCCCCTGCTTCAGCCTCCCTAACTAAACATTTGGGATTACAGGTGGTTCCACCATGTCTGGCAGGGAGTAAAGCCTCTCTTCCTTGGTTTTAAAGGCCCATTCCAGTTCTTGTACTCACATATGCCTTCCTCTATGCACGCAGGGGAAAAGTGTGTGTGAGATGGAAAGCAAGCTGTCTATACCTCTTCCTCTAAGGACACCAACCTTTCAGACTAAGTCCCCACCCTTATGACCTCACTTAACTTTTTTTTAAATATATATTTATTTTTTAAGTGTAGATGGACACAACACAATGCCTTTATTTTTATGTGGTGCTGAGGATCGCCCGTGCTAGGCGAGCGCTCTACCACTGAGCCACGATCCCAGCCCCTCACTTAACTTTGATTACATCGTAGAGGCCCTCCCTTTCCAAATACAGTCACACTGGGGGTTAGGGCTTCAACATATGAAATCAACAGGAACATGGTTTCATCCCCAACACCTCCTGTCAATGGGCACTTGGGTCATTTCTGATTCTTTACTGTTAAAGACGGTTGTGCATGAATGACCTTGTGCCCATATAATTTTGTGTTTTTGCCAGTCTGTCTTTGGAATTGATTCCTAGCTACGGGCTTCCCAGATCAAAGGACAAATACACATTATTGTGTTGTGTGTTGCAAAATTCTTCATAGAGATAATCCCATTTTGCGCTGCATTGCAGTGTGGGAGAGTCGACTTCCTTAAAACCTCACTAACACAGTAGATTGTCAAAGATCTTGATTTTTGCCAAGCTGATAGGTGAGAAATGGTATCTCAGTGCAGTTTTAATTTGCACTCTTTTAATAGGAGCAAGGTTGAGCATCTTTTCCTGGACTAAAGGACGGTAGGCAGGTTTTCTTCTGGGAATCATCTACTCATACCTTATGTTAGTCAGCTCCGTTTCAGTAGCAAATGACTTCAGGGTAACCATGGATTTCTATAACAACGGGTTTGTTTCTTGCTCCCATTGTATGTGCTGAGAGGCAGCAGTAGCTCTGCTCTCCCCCACGTATCTCTCAGTCCAGCCTCTTTTGGAACATGCCAGGGACTTGGTAAAGGGAAAGAGCAAGAGCTGGTGGAAACACACGTCCCCTCTTAGAGCCTCTGCTCAGACACGGCATGTGTCACATCTGCTGACATGCCAGGGGACTGGGAGAGTCAAATGGCCCAGCCCATCCCAGGGAGTGCTGCACGTCACATGTAAGAGGGTGTGCAAGGTGTAAAATCCTCTTACCTGAACTTCTGTAGAAAAAAAATGTGTCTTCTTTTTTCATTGCAATCACAACAGTTGTTTGGGGGGTTTTTTGTCATAAATTTTTTAATGTACTATGTTTGCATAAATGTTTACATCTTGCCTAACACATGTGAAGCTATTTGAGGGTAGGACTATTTTCTTGCTTACCATTACAACCCCAATGCCCACCACATTCTCTGATACATTCTAAAGAATATAGGATAATTTTGAACGGATGAACAATTATAACTTTTTTCTCTGAATTTTCCAATATCATTCTTAGGTTTTCGTGGCTTAATTTATGATAATAAAACTGAATCTATGAGGACAATTAACCTTCTTCAACGAATGAATATTTACCAAGAGGTTTTTCTCAGTATTTTATATAGAGTTCTACCCATACAGGTATGTCATATCCTGTGACATAGAGTTGTTAATATCAGATGAAAGTCAAAATCCACCATTTTGAATTGAAAGTTTCACCTGTGTTCTTCTAATCTTCAAATGGTCTGGTAGAAAATCAACATCACCCTAATTTTTCTCCATGTATTCTGTGAACTTTACTTTTTGTTTATAATATTGTTGTTTATTTATATTTTGTAAGATTCTTACATATAGATATTTCCTAGTTTATAGCAAAGTTGGAAATATTTTCATTTGGAAATATGTAATCACTCCTGTTTTATCTTTGAGATTAAAAAAATTGTAAGATTAGCACATCACAATGACTACTTCTCCTGTGAATTAGGCAAAATTGGACAAAGTTAAGTGTAAAGTTGTCTTAAGTATGAAGGCTTAAAAGGGCCATTCTTCCCTCCTCTCCTGAAGGTGGGAAGACCAGTGCTCACACACTTCTGGATGGGAAGGGTGGTCTGGATGGGCTGCTGGGAATTAATGGCAAGCTTCCAAGTACTGAATTTCTCCTGTCATATCTTTTTAAAGGGCAATAAGGTGGGTTGTGGCTTCTCTGACAAACATTTTTTATTGCTCTCTTTAACAGAAATACTTAGAGCCGGTTTATTTTTATATTTACACTTTATTTGGGCTCCAAGCAATCTACGTCACAGCTCTTTACATAACCAGCTGGCTTCTTAGTGGTACCTGGCTGTCAGGAATGCTGGCAGCTTTCTGGTATGTCACAAATAGGTGAGTTGGAATCAGTATGTCTCTCTTCCTTTCCAAAGTGAAAGTAAAAATTGACGTTACTTTATTTCCAGTTCAAAGAAATTTCTTCTGCTGTACTTGGTTGGGAGCATTTTCTCTTTGGTTCACTTAGTGGTTTGCTACATTTTTCTTGCTTGGTAAGATAGGAAGTCTTTTTTACCTATATTTCCAGCTGAGAAACAGAACACTATATTATAGAACAAGGGAAATATCTAATAATTTCAGTTTTATTACCTGTTTGCTATGTGATCAACATTTCTCCAGCCACATATCTCATCTCTCAAAAAGAGTTGTAATAATATCTTTACCATCAGTCGTAATAGGATTATGTCTAGTTCTCAATTAGCAAAGTATAAAGCATAAAGCACTGTACAAAACCACTGGAGCCATATGAAATAGAACTTTAAAAAAAAATCAAGATATATTGAAAAGATACATTGCCTGATCTACAGGAGCAACACGAATATTCAGTAGTGAAATTATAACTTAAGCATGAGTTCTTATACAGATTTTGTTTTGTAATCCTAAGCAAATTACTTTTTTTGTAGCCCTATTGAGTGCTTACTATGCCAGCCATTTTAAAAGGCACTTTATGTGTATTCTGTTAACAACCCTGTAGTATAGGTACTTTTATTGTGTCCTATTTATTTATTTATTTTTGTAGGAGGGATTGAACTCATAGGCACTTAACCACTGAGCCACATCCCCAGCCTTTTTTTGTTTGTTTTTTAATTTTTTATTTTGAGACAAGATCTCACTAAGTTGCTGAAGCTGGCTTTGAACTCACGATCCTCCTGCCTCAGCCTCCGGAGCTGTTGAGATTACAGGCATGCATCACCATGCCCAACTATTATGCCCATTTTGGAGAAAGGAAATTGAGACTGAGAAGGTCACTTTATACAGGCACACACACAGAGTCGTGTATTGAATGCCTAGTATGTACAGACATGGTTCTTGCTATAAAGTGTGCAAAGATGAACACTTATCTACAATTGCTCTCTAGGAGTTCCCATTCTAGACAGACAAGAAGTTTTTACAAAGTGTTGCCACTGATAAACCAGATGCAGTGGCCTTACACCTGTATTCCCTGTGTCTGGGGAGGCTAAAGCAGGAAGGTCACAAATTCCAGGTCAGCCTTGACAACTTAGTGAAACACCATCTCAATATAAAGAAACAAAAAGGACTAGGAATGTAGCTCACTGGTAGAACGCACCTGGGTTCAATCCCTGGTACTACAAACGAAACAGAACAAAAATTATTGTCAGTGACAAATTGAAGACTCACATATAAAGCACTAAAAACACAGAGAGGCAGAATACACAATGTTGTCTGTCAGCAATAATGCAGTTAGAGAATAAAGTAAGGAGCCGTTAGACATATGCTGCATATTAGGCACGATACTTTCGTGGGACTTTCAGTTCCACCACTTAAATACATACCTTTGGACAGGTTGCTTAAATTTTCTCAGTGCGAATTTTATGTTATGGAGATACTGATGATTTTAGCTACTTTTAGGACAATTTTAACTATTGAGAGCCAGTTACCAGGATCTAAGTATGATTGTGCTTAATGTAATATATCTTTCACTTTAGAAGATCTTTGGGGAAATTATTGTAAAAACTATCACTTTGGCCACTTGTGTTCTCTTTGTGCAGAATAGATACCACCAGAGTTGAGTTTACCATCCCACTGAGGGAGAACTGGGCACTGCCCTTCTTTGCAATTCAAATAGCAGCGATTACATATTTCCTGAGACCAAACTTGCATTCTCTTTCTGAAGTAAGTTTCTATAAAACTTTATATATTTTTAATTCCCCAATTTTATATAAGAAGCTTTGAAGAATGTGTGATGCCTAGTGTCCCAATCCATGTGAATAGTTCTTATTCCATGACCAAGTTTTTAACTCGAGTTAAATTTTCTTTTTCTGAGCTTTTTCCTACTTTGCAAAGAAAATGTTTTCATTTTCTATGTTAAAAATGTACTCTACATAATCTACCCTTAAATAGTTGCAGCAAGCCCACACACACTTTCTGTGAAACTGTCAGAATTTTTAAGCCATTTGCTCTTGAGATGTGATTTGGTGCATTATCGCCTCCATAATAGTGTGGAATACACATACCGTATGTGAATATTTATATGCAGAGTGTCACTTTAGGATATTTAGAGCTTAAATAACAAATGCAAGGGTTTTCAGAGCAACAGTTTATGGTTTTTCTATTTGGTTTATAGAAGATATTGGCTGCTCTTGAGAAAACTTGTCTGCAGGGTTTTTTATTACTAGAGACATGTAAATTATACAAAGGTTTTCTTTTTACAGAGGCTGACACTTCTCGCCATTTTCATATCAACTTTTCTCTTTAGTCTGACATGGCAATTTAATCAATTTATGATGCTGATGCAAGCAGTAGTGCTGTTCATACTGGACTCCTTAGACATGCTGCCAGCTGTGAAGGTAATCTTTGCTTTCTTCCCCTGTGTGTGATTTTCATTGTTTAGTGTTTTATATCACAGGACCAGATGAAAATATGCAAGTACTTAATGACAAAGTTGAAGCTCCTTTTTACATCTAATGTAAATATGCCAGGGTCAATTGAAGCTAAGTAATTTATGCAGCCCAGTTTGACAATCTTAACTTTTATTCTGCTTATTTTGTGTTAAAAACTAGATCTATTTGGTTCATAAATGCCTAGGTCAATTTTCATCTAGAGATATGACTTATATTTTAGAATATAAGATAGCTCTCTTAAAATTTTTTAGTATGTATCACCTTTTTTTAAAAGGATCCTAATGGGCATATAAGGATTTTTATGTAGCACTAAACTTTTCATAGTAGCATTTGATCAACAGGGGATGTGAATCCCTATTGACTGGCCAAATGTCACATGTGAAATAAGGAAAACCATCTCTATCTTCCATTGTGTGCTGCTTGATCAAATAATTATGAGGTTTGTTGTTTAACCCAGGGGTGCTTAACTACTGAGCCACGTCCCTAGCCATTTTTGTTTTTTATTTTGATTCAGGGTCTTGCTAAGTTGCTTAGGGCCTTGCTAAATTGCGGAGGCTGGCTTTGAACTTGCAATCCTCCTGCCTCAGCATCCCAATCACTGGGATTATAGGCATGCACCACAGCACCCAGGAATGTGCAGAAATGTTTTAATGTGCTTTGTACACTTTTTAAATTGCTCATAGCTAGTCACTTAAGTATTTCCCAAGTATAATAAAATATTATCTCCAGATCTAAGGAAGCAGTGTGCCCCATTTTGATGTGTTCCCTATCAAAAGAGTTGCAGTAATCTTTGGAAAGTGCCAGGGTCTAAATTAAGAAACATTATAGTCAACTAACAAACCTATGTTGTTAATAGCATAGGCACTACTAATAATGCCCCCAAACCCAGGACATTCTCGGCCCATCCCATGAGGAAGTCACCATCTCACTGGAGAAATAAAGATATGGACATCTAGATCCACTAGAGACCTGAAAGGTGTAGTAGTGGTGAGTGCTGGAAGTCTAGAGGGAAAGTTCTTTTGAGGCAGAAAAGGTTTCACAGAAGTGAGAGGCAAGAGCTGGGCTACAAATGAGAGAATTTAGGTGGGGTATGAGGGAGCAGGATAGGAAGGTAACATGCAGGGGAAAGCAAGGAGGTTCAGCAGGAGTGTGTGTGTCCACTGCAGTGGGGAGCAGTGACCACCCACACACGCCGGCAAAATGTAGACTGCTGTCATCTTCTGTGGTGGTTCCGCAGTAGGTATTAGAAGCCTAAAACCGTGTTAGTCCTTTCACCGGCACTTCTACCTCGGGAAGTTGGGCCTCTATTTAAATAATCAGCTATATTCATTCTAGTTGTATTGTAATAAGAAAAAGCAGAAAATGACTTACATCAATATCTGCCGCAGTCTGGCTGGGCACAAATGCCGCAGTCTGGCTGGGCACACAATCACGAGCCACCACACAGCTTGTAGATTCAAACAGCAACTCTTTATTCCCGAACTCACACCAGCCGTCTACAATCACGTTCTGGGGAAATCCACGTTCTCTGCCCAAATCCACGTTCTCTGCCCAAATCCACATCCACTGGGCTTCTGTCTCCCAAAAAATACTGTCTGAATCCCATGAGAACTCAAGGGGAACTCAGGCAGCAGGATACGCCCTATTCCCAGCAGGAATAATCTTAAACCTTAAACCTGGAACCTAAACTGGGAATGCCCTAAACCCGATTATCCTAAACCGGGAACACCCTAATCCGCCCTGGTCCTTGAGCAAGGTCACCTACATTCAATGTCACTGCAAAATGTCCTATTTCCACGAGTCCTTCCACTAAGCAACATGGGGTACGCTGGCAAGGAAATTGTCATACCTACTTGGCTAATGGCTCCCAGCAAATATCAACAGAGAATGGTTAAATGAAGTACGGCATATCTGTGTACTAGAGTACTATTTCATCATTAGGTTTCCTTCTTTTGTTTTTAAATAGAACATAGGGAAAGTGAGAAAATATTCTGGAAAAAAAAATAAACATTGAAATGCTAACAATTGTTTTTATGGTACGTGTTCTGTATATTCTTTAGTGGAATTTTTTTCCATAGGGAAAAGTATTTCTTATAAAATTAGGAAACAGAACAAAAGGTACTGTTTTGGGCTCCACGCACACAATTTAATAAAATAAGCTGACTTATTTTATATTCAATTCTGAACTTTGTTCATCTTTTATATTTGAAACTATATTGGTATTAGAAGTAGTTCTAAGTATCCAATTTTAAGAAGAAACAGTTATTATCATGAAGAGATCCTGATTATAGAACCAAGTTGCTCCTATCCGAGAATAAACTTTAAACTCGGCAAGGGTTTTAACTTCTCAGAACCATAATTTCTTCCTAAATTACAGTCACTTATCTCTAATCATGTCAAACGGGAAGGAGTCAGAGTAATTGGAATAGAAAAAGGCAAGACAGAAGAAGCAGTATCTTAGCACATCAGCTTCTCTTCACAAATGATGGGAAATCTCTTACCAACAGGAGCTGAAGTCTTCAGTCAGCAATGCAAACAAAGCCTTTAAAATTAAAAGCAGAACAGCAAATGCTATTAGTACGTACATACTTTGGTTTCATTAAAGCCTGAAAGATGTGAATTAATGAAGTATAATTAACCTATTATGAAGATAAATACCTAACAGGCAATTTTAAGTTTCCTATATGATTCCAGATGAGGTGGAGTAGACAATCTTCTCCCTATTCCTCCCCAAGGATAGTTTAAAACCCTGGATAGTATACTTGAAACAAAGATAAGAAGAGTTTGAGAAGTAGAGAAAGCAGACTGCCTAGACCCCACAAGACCAAGGAAAACCATGTTAGTGAGTTCCCTGGGTTTCTTTTTGCCTCATATATATCCCAGACTAGGTACTGGAGAAGTCAGCGACCTGGAGGTAGCAGTGGGCTCAGACAAAAAAGCCTTCCCCAGAAGGAAAAGCTTAGCAAGATACGAAACTTTCAGACATTATCTGGCCTGTTCTAGTCAGATACCACAGACAAAACTGCAGCCCCGTTCCCATCTCAGAGGTTAGTACAAGAACCCAGACTTCTGCCCTCAATCACCTGCAACAAAGCACAACTCGCTTCCCTTCAGGGCTACATCAGAGAAGTATAGTGGGGAGACAGTCTCTCAAAGACATCTGTAAAGGCCACATGGGGAGCCTGAACTTCAGCCCCTACTTAACAGTCCTAAGATGTCTTTTCCCTTCCTCGCCACAATGGTATCAGAGGAAATCACCAGGGACGCTGAAACTCTTCCATTGCTCTGAGGCAATGACCTTCCCTCTCCCCACTATCCCTTCCCACATCATCAGTGAAGATCCAGTGAGGAGCAGTGATGAAGCACCCTTCCCTGTCCAGGATGGGGCCAGCAGAAGCCTTGTAGAGAGTCTGGACTGTCTTTCACCTCCACCCAGCTGTAATGAGGCGCCCTTGCCCCTGCACAGTAACACAGTGTCGGTGGAGGTCAAGTGGGTGCCTGGACTCATCCCATCAGGAAACAACAGGGCAGCCCTGGTCTCCCCCACTGGCACAGCACTGGCCTGGTGCTATGGCTTGATGTTTGTATACCCCCAGAATTTATATGTTGATGGTTTTAGATGTAGAGCTTTTTGGGGAGAATTAGTTCCGTTGTAAAATCAGCCCAAGGGACTTATTTGCCCACTCCATGAAGACAGAGCAAAATGTCATCAATGAACCAGGAAATGGATCCTCACTAGACGCAAAATCTGCCAATGCCTTAATCTTAGACTTTCCAGACTCCGGAGCTGTAAGAAACAAAAATTTTGTTGTTTATGTGCTGCCTGGTTTATGATATTTTGTTCTCACAGCCCAAGTGGACTCAGACACATGAAGTCAGAGGAGGCTTGCCAAAAATTTAAATAAAATCCAGTTTCATCATGTAACAGGATACAGTTGAAAATAATTTATTTTACTAAAAAACAGAAAAACGCTGTTCAAAGAGACAATTAACAGATGTCAGTACAAGACACAGAAGTTGAAATTATCTGACAAGGAATTTAAAGCAGTCATCATAACAGGCCTTCACTGAGCAATTACAAACCCACTTGAAGCAAATAAATAGAGGATATAAAAATGAAACACATGGAAATCTTAGAACAGAAAAATTCCAATAACCAAAATTAAAAACTTGATGTATGGGTTTAGCAGCCAAATAAAGCAATCAAAGGAAAGATTCAGTGAACTTGCATAGGACAATTTAGAAATTACCTGCTCTGAACAAGAGAAGGTAGAATAGAAGAAAAATGAAAGTCTTAAATTTATGTATCAGAATCTACGAAGAAATGGAGAAAAAATATAAGGTTGAAAAACATATTTAAAAAAAAAATACTCTTTGAATAAATGGCTGAAAATTCCCCATATTTGGCAAACTATACAATAAACATACAGAATCAAGAAGCTGAGCTAGTGTCAAATTGGATAAACTCAAATAAATACACATCAAGATAAGCCATAATCAGACTTCTGAAGTCTAAGACAAAGAAGAAATCTTGAAAACAGAGGGACAAAAAATGGAACTGTAAACACCAAATCCTGAAGACAGAAAAAAAAGGGAAATAAAGAAATCGAAACATTCTCAATAACAAAAAACTAATGTAATTTGTTGTCATTAGACTTACCCTAAAAGAATGGCTAAAAGAATTCTTGAAACAGAAAAAAAAAATGATAAAAGAAGGAATTTTAGAACATTAGGAAGAAAGAAAAGGCAATGCAAGAAAAGATATGAGAAAATAAAAATTTCTCTTTGAGTTTCTAAAAGTGTGTTTCATCAACTGAGGCAAAAATTATAACATTGTCTTATGTCATTCTCTATGTAGAGGAAATATTTTAAGCAATATATTCTAAATGGGAAGGTTAAAGGGCTTAAATGGAGATATCTGTGTTTCACTTAAACTGCTAAAATGTTCACATAAATAGATGGTAATAAGTTATGAGTGTAATGTAATATTCAGAACAATCACTAAAACGTTTATACAAATAGATATGCTAAAAAATACCATGAATATCAGGCATGGTGGGACACAGCTATAAACACTACTTGGGAGGCTGAGACAGGAGGATCACAAGTTTGAGGCCAGCCTGAGTAATTTAGTGAGACCCTGTCTCAATATAATAAAAAGGGCTGAGGATGCAGCTCAGAGGTAGAGCACTTGCTTGGCATGCATGGGGTCCTGGATTTAATCCCTAGTACTACCAAAAAAGAAAAAAAAAGCCGTGAATAAATATGATAAATTTCTAAGTATGGGACTGGGGTTGTGGCTCTGTGGCAGGGCACTTTCCTCACACATGTGAGGCACTGGGTTCTATCCTCAGCACCAGATAAAAATAAATAAACAAAATCAAATATTATATCCATGTGTAACTAAAATACTTTTTTTTTAAAAAGTAAGTGATCTAAATGTACTAATTGAAGGAGGTAAGAGAGGGATTAGAAAAGCATGATCCAACTATTTTCTACCAAAAACTCCCTTTAAACATAACAAGATAGGTTGAGAATAAAAATAGAAAAGATATGTTATGCAAACACTAATCAAAAGAAAGAAGTGGATATATTAGACATCAAATCGAAGAAAATTACTGGGGATAGAGCAAAATATTATATAATGATAAGAGTCAGTGAACCCAGAAGAAACAGCAATTTTAAATGTATATGCACCAAAGAAGAGAACTGACAGAAGCAAAAGCTGTCAGAAGTAAAAGGAGAAATAGAAAAATCCACAGTTAGGAGTTGAGAACTTCAGGCCCCCTCTCTCTCAACAGTTAATAGGTAGAACTCAGCAGCACCATCAAGCAACAAAATCTAATAAAAATTGATAGAGGGGCTGGGGTGGTGGCTCAGCTAAAGAGCGCTTGCCTGGCATGTGCAGGGCTCTGGGTTCGAGCCTCAGCACCACATAAATAAAATAAAGGTATTGTGTCCAACTACAACTAAAAAAAAAATTTTTTTAAGTTGATTGAGCTTTCCACCCAAGAACAGTAAATACCTGTTTTTTAAATATTCACAGCATACTTACCAACATAGGTTACATATCCTGGGCTGTAAAACAACAAAAATAAAAGGATTGGGGTCATAGAGAATAAAATCTCTAACCACAGTGAATACAAATTAGAAATAGTATAGAAAAAAAACAGGAAGATTTTACCTGGAAACTAAACAACACCTTTCTAAATAGTCTGTGGGTCAAAGCACAAGGCCTCAGTGTATCAGAACTTCTGAGACACATGACAAGCAATGCTAACAGGGAAAGGAGTTTCTGAGAACTTCTGAGACACATGTCAAGCAATGCTTGCCTTGGAAAGGAGTTTCCCTCAAATCAGTCATCTAAGTCTCACCTTAAAGAAAAAAAATAAGAGCAAAATAAACCCATGCAAGCAGAAGTTAGAAAATAATAAAGAACAGAAAACAATGAAATTTAAAACATAAGAATACAGAATCATTGGAATAAAAAGAGCTAGTTCTTTGGGCTGGTGTTGTGACTCAGTGGTAGAGCGCTTGCCTAGCAGATGCCAGGCCCTGGGTTCGATCTTCAGAATCATATAAAATAAATAAATAAAGGTACTGTGTTCAACTACAATTAAAAAAATAAATATTTTTTAAAAAGTTCTTTGAAAAGATGGGTTAAAGAACAAGCTCCCAGCAGTGCTCCATAATTGCCATGGAGCTTTAGAAAAATCTTTTAGGGGCTGGGGATATAGCTCAGTTGGTAGAGTGCTCGCCTTGCATTCACATGGCCCTGGGTTCAATCCCCAGCACCACACACACACACAAAATAAAAAGTCTTTTAATCTTAACAGATTTTCATAACAGAATTCTGAGTCTCTTTGGTGCTACTCATGTTCTAGCCAGTGTACACAAGTGGTTAGGAACATAAACTCTAGAGCCAATCTGCCTAGGCTCAAAGGAGTCATTTGCAAGACATGTGTGAGTCATTTAGAGCAGCACCTGCCATTTTTATGAATTTTAAACAAATGTTAACTGTCATTATTATGAATGATGATGCATGATCCATTGAAGAAAATTCTAGTTATTCTACACAGGAAGAATATATTATGGCTGCATGTCTCTATATTGCCACTATATTAAGAGAACCTGTAAAGGAACATCAGATATACCACAGATAATCCAGGACTTTAATACATATATTACTGTTTAATTTTACATTTCTGGCTAATAATAATGTTTCTCTTTAACCTATACTATCATTTTATTTGCAAAATTATAAGATCTTGTTATTACAAAAACTGAACCTTTTTCTAGAAATATGCCCACTTGATATAAAGAGACCTGCCAGCATCAGAAAACATTCTCCAAATAAAAATAGTCCAAAAAAATTTTAAAATATTTATAAATGAGTTGGTATCCATAAATAATTTCTACAAACCAATGAAAAAAGGAAAAAAATAAATAATGAGAAAAGCAAACAAAGGACACCAACACTTCCTAGAAGACACAGCATTAAAAAGAATAAAATACTTAGGAATAAATTTAACAAAGAAATATAAACTTGTACTCTGAAAATTTGAAAGACCTGAATAAATTGGAAAGATGTTCCATGTTCATAGATTGATAGGCTTCCTATGAGGATGGTGGCACTCAGAATCTCAAGTGGCCTCCCCAAATCATCTCCAACTTAACAGAAATTGACAAACTGATCCTGAAATTCATATGGAAATGCAAGGGACCCAGAATAGCCAAAACAATCATGAGAAAGTAAAACAAAGTTAAGGGATTCAAACTTGCTCATTTCAGACTTACTGCAAAGCTACAATAAACAAGACAGTGTGATGCTAGCAGAATAGGCATAAATCAGTGTGATAGATTGAGAGACCAGAATAAACCCTTGCCAGATATAATCAATTGTTTTTCTCAATAAGGATGCCAAGATGATCAAATGGAGAAAGAATAGTCACTTCAACAAATGGTGCTAGGATAACTGAATATCCACATGCAAAAGAATAAAGTTGACCCCCTTCCTCTTATTATACACATTCATACAAACTGGATCATAGACCTAAGCAGAAGAGCTACAACTATAGAAGTTTTAAAAGAAAACATAGGAACAACTCTTCATAACATTGGAGTAGTACAGATCTTCTTACATACAGCTCCAAACGCACAAGGGAATTTTAAAAGTAGATTAGACTTCATCAAAATTAAAGACTTGTGCTTCAAAGTGTTCCTAGAAAGTGAAAAGACAGCCCATGGAATGAGGGAGAATATTTTTAAATGTTTTTAGAAGTGCATAATAGTTATGAGTAATAGTGGGGTTCATTTTGACAAAATCATACATGCCCAGAATATAATTTGCTCCACTTCAGTTCTCAGGGCTTCCTCTTTCCCACCCTTTCTCCTTTCCCATTCTCCTTCCTCTACTCTACTGGTCTTCCTTGTCTTTATTTATTGTTTTTTTTTTAATTGGTGCTTTATAAACACACATAAAGCTGGAATTCACTGTAGTGTACACACACACACACACACACACACACACACATATGATTTTTGTCAATTTCGTTCTGCAGTTCCTTCCTTTTCCTGTCTCTGGGAGATAATATTGGTGAATTATACATCAGATGAAAGATTTCTAGAGAATATAAAAAACTCTTACATCTCTTTCAACAATAAAATATGGGTAAAGGATTTCTTCAAATAAGATATATAAGTGTCCAATAAACACATGAAAAGATGTTCTACATTATTAGCTAACAGAATTGCAGATCAGAGCCACAAGATACCACTGTATACCCACTCAGACAGCTAAAAATAAAAATAAAGAAACAGATAATGACAAGTGTTGATGAGCATATGGAGAAATTGGAATTCTCATATGTTGCTGGTAGGAATGTAAAAGGATTCATTCACTTTAAAAAACAGCATTTTCTCAAACTTTAAACACAGGGCTACCTACCCTATAATCCAGCATTTCCAATCCTAGGTACATACCCAAGGAAATGAAAAGATAGATTCATTCAAGAATCTCTGTGTGTGTGTTCATAGCAGTGTGGTTCTTAGCCAAACAGGAACCACCCAAATGCTCAATCAGTTGAGTGGATAAACAAAATTAGTATATCCATACTTCAGTAATGTTGAACCAAAAAAAAAAAAAAAATGAAGTACTGATAAATACTACAACATGAATAAAACTTGGAAGCATTTTGCTAAGTGAAAGAAACCAGTTACTAAAGACTTCATATTGCATTATTCCATTTATATTTAATGTCCAGAATATACAAATCTGCAGAGACAATACATTGTGGCTGTCAGGGCTGGGAGGGTAATGGGGGTGATGGCTAATGAGTATAGGGTTTCTTAAAATTAGACTGTGGTGGTAGTCACACAACTCTGTGAATATACCAGAAATTATGAATTGCACATACTAAATGGGTGAGTTTGATAGTGTACCAATCATCTTAGTAAAGCTTTTCCTTCTTTAACTAGTATCCTAATAAAAGGTATCTATTCACTCATTTTTTAATATTTACTGAGTGACTTTGTTCTAGTGGGCATTTTTTTAGACACTGGAGAAGTAGCACCAAACTAAATAAGCAATCTAATGATCTGAGGAATTTTTGAAGGGATATTGTGGAAACACCTAAATGATCCAGAGGCAGACAGCTTATAGCATATGGCAGAATACTGTTCAGCCATTTGCAATTTAAGTTTTCACAGAATAGTGAAAAAGTGATGAGAAAATTATACTGTGTAATGTGAAATATATAAAGTGCTATATATGAAATATATGCCCACTATGAAATCAGTATTTCCATAGATAATAGTGCAAGGTTTTTAATCTTGAGCCCACCTTTCAGTGATTATTGTTTTTTTAACGTTTTCCTGAGTTTTCTCATCTACAATTGGATATTTATTTTTTATTTTTAAAATATTTACTTATTAATTTATTTGTGGACTGGGATTGATCCCTGGGGCACTTCACTGAGCTGCATTCTCCAGCTCCCCACCTTCTTTTAATCTTTATTCATTTATTTTTACGCAGTGCTGAGGATTGAACCTAGTGCCTCACACTTGCGAGGCAAGCACTCCACCACTGAGCCCCAGCCCCATCCTCCAGCCCTTTTAACACTGAGACAGCTTGCTGAGTTGCTCAAGCTGGCCTTAAATTTTCAGTCCTCCAGCCTCAACCTCCCAGGTCTCTGGGACTCTACCCAGCCGCATCCATTGCCCTGTGTTGCCATTAACAACAAGCAAAAGCCCTGAACAGGGGCAGAGTTCACTTTCTCATGCTTGATTAGGTTTGTTTCCTTTGAGGTCAAGAGAATCTGACCATGGGGGAGATTGGATTTACTGTTGAATAAAATTGATATTTTTCATATGCCAGTATGAACACGGAATTTGAAAGGGAAAAGGAAAAGTAACAAAAGTTCTCCGCTCTTTGTTAGGCGTGGCTTTTATCCTTTGTGTCCCGTTTGTGAGTTCAAGTTGCTGCATTTTGCTTACTACAGTGACAGCCTGTCCACCATGCTTTATTTATTACATCAGAGTTAACCTCAGTGCTTATTACAGTCCAGCCATGGTAATGCATTACCTCCCTCAGACCTACTCAGACTAAACATTTCCAGCATGTTTCACAGCTGATTCATGCTAGTCAGACCACAGTACAGGAGCTGTCACCTCCAGGGCTCACGCTCTTCACACTCTCACCTGCTATGAACCAATGAGGTAAAAGAGCAGAAAGCCTTGCTGGAGGAGTTTTCAGCTATCAGGGGATTAGGCACACACAAGAGGTAGGAAAAAATGAACCCCGGTGTGATACAGCCCTAAAGTGCATAGTGAAGAGAACTAGGGAATAATGGAATGTGATAAAGTACTGACTGTTGGCTGTAGACAGTAACTGTAGCAGATTACAAACCAGGCAAGGTGGTGCATGCCTGTAATCCCAGCGATTTGGGAGGCTGAGGATTGTGAGTTCAAAGCCATCCTCAACAATTTAGCAATCTAGTCCCTTATTTAGATCATGATTCTTGAAGTGAGGTGTCTTTTCTGCATTCTTCATAACCTGAGATGCATCCAGCTGGTGAACTTGTTGCCATGTGGTGGTCTCTTGATAAAACCTCTTTAACCATCTCATCTTCGTTGCAGGCCACATGGCTGTATGGAATACAGATAACAGGCTTACTCCTGGTCTGCGTTCTTCAGTTTTTTAATTCCATGATTCTTGGCTCATTGCTTATCAGTTTTAACCTTTCAGTATTAATTGCAAGAAAACTTCAGGTAAGACTTTTTTTGTACTTAAACTTTTTAAAAATTGTGTTGTTCCCCAGATCTTATTTTCCTATAGCATACAAGGGAAAATTTATGACCCAATTCCCAGAAAAAAGCATAATGTTATTATTCGTTGTTGTTTTTTTTTTTTTTTAAGTGCATGTTATAGCATTTCTGTTTGAATCTTTCCGAGGTCACCTGCCATCCCTTCCTTTCGGCAATTCCTATTTCTTAGAGAATTGAAACCTTAATTCAGTGATTAGCCACAGGTGCTTATTGAATACCATTGACTTAACCCTGAAATTTTTTTAAAAAAAAAATTTTTAAATTGTTGTGTATGTGTGTGTATACAAATTTAAGAATGAAAGGATCTGCTGCTTGTGTGAGTGGTGATTCATCACAATAGTTGGAGTTGATAATACTACACTTCCCATCTTTCCATACCCTAGTATTGATTTTCTTTTTTCTTTTTCTTTTTTTTCTGGTACTGATTTTTAATTGAACTAAAGTTAAATCCATTTTGAGAATTTTAAGAATTCAAATAAATACCTTTAGACATATGGTCATTTTCTAAGTTACTATGAAATCCAATTTGAAAACATTGGCCTGGGGCTGGCAGTGTATCTCAGTGGAGCTTGCTTAGCATGTGTGATGCTCTCAGTTTGATCCCCAGCACCATAAAAAAATTAAACATTGACCCAATCTTTTGACTTTATTATATTATTAAATTTCTTGGGCTGGGATTGTGGCTCAGCAGTAAAGTGCTGGCCTAGCATTGTGAGGCCCTGGGTTTGATCCTCAGCACTACATATAAATAAATTAAATACAGGTATTCTGTCCACCTCCAACTATAAACAATATATACTTTATATATATTTTTTAAATTTATATGAGATTCTTAAATTTATATGAGATTTAAGTGTTTAAATTTACTTGTTTTTCCTTAAAATTGTTACAAAAGCCTATTTTCTTTCTCATTTGCTATAAACATTTCTATATTAAGAAACTATTTTGCATTCTGCTTTGGGAAGAAAAATCTCTTTTGAGTGAGAATTGCTGTGGATGAATTGTAAAACATTTTTTTTAAAACAGTCGTTCTTGGGACTGGGGCTGTAGCTCAGTGGCAGAGTGCTCGCCTAGCATGTGTGAGGCACTGGGTTCGATCCTCAGCACCACATAAAAATAAACAAATAAAATAAAGGCATTCTGTCCATTTACAACTACAAAAAAAAAAAGAAGAAGAAGAAAACAGTGGTTCTCAGACAGGGGATATGACTCAGTGATAGAGTGCTTGCCTAGTATGTGCAAGGCCCTGGATTCAATCTCCAGTACCAAAAAAAAAGAACCCGTGGTTCTTGCTGAGTGTGTTTGTACATGCCTATAATCTTAGCAACTCAGGAGGCTGAAGCAAGAGGATCAGAAGTTCAAGGCCAATCTAGGAATTTTAGCAAAACCCTGTCTCAAAATTTAAAACGGAGGGCCTGGGATTGTGGCTCAGCGATGGAGCACTCGCCTAGCACATGCGAGGCCCTGGGTTCGATCCTCAGCACCACATAAGAATAAATAAAATAAAGATATTATGTCCAACTACAACTAAAAAAAATAAATATATATTTTTTAAAATTGAAAAAGGAAAAAGGGGTTGGGGATGTAGCTCAGTCAGGAAGTACCCTTAGGCTCAATCCCAAGTACCACAAACAAACAAACGAAAAAACAGTAGTTCTCATCCTTTTAACCTTTCTTATAAATAAACATCATTCATATTTGAACTCTTAATATTCTTATGTTTGAATATATATATATATATATATATATATATATATATATATATATATAATTTATTTATTTATTAGGGATTATATAAAAATTATTACACATCAGAGAACAGAATTTATTTTTTTTTCTATTTGTCTTTTGTTTAATTGGGTTATCCCTGTGTGATAAGTTAATTAATGGATAAAAGATACAAAGGTTTGTTCAGTCAGTGTATCCTAAGTATTTTCCAAGTGGCAGACCTCAATACTCTGGTTGCAAAGATTTTTAAAAAGAAAGAAAGAAAAAGAGTAGGACACATCCCTTCATCTTTTGAAGCGTGCTCTCCTTTTTTTTTTTCGGGGGGGGGGGGTGGTATTGTGTATTGAACCCAGGAGTACTCTACCACTGAGCTACATCCCCATTTATTTATTTGCTTATTTATGGCATTGAAACCATAGGTGCTTTACCACCAAGCTACATCTCTAGTCCTTTTTATTTTTTATTTTGAGACAGGTCTCACTAAGTTGCTGAGGCTAACCTTGAACTTGTGATCCTCCTCCCTCAGTCTCTCAAATCATGGAATTACAAGCATGTACCACCATGCCTGGCTATGAAGTTCATTATTAAGGGACTCATTTACTACTAGAAAATTAAAAATATTAAGACAGTTGTAACCTCATAAAGTAGTACGTTATATTTTCCACATACATTTTCCCTACCTGTTGCATGAGCCAATGTTTTAAATCCTTAAGTAATCTCATCTTAAGTGTTTTTTGAAGTTGTATTAAAATGTAAGAATTAAAACACAACTCTTTTAATTTCTAGAAAAACCTGAAAACTGGAAGCTTCTTTAATAGGATTGGGAAACTTTTGTTACATTTATTTGTAGTTTTCTGTTTGACACTTCTTCTCAACTGCATTATTAAGGTAGGTTAAGAAATGAAACATACAATGTATTTTTAAATTTACTTATGGCATTGGAAATAATTTTTTAAGCATTTAATTTTAAAGAAATAAATTTGTCAATTTTTGCATTATAAAGCATATTAGCTCCTTGAAGAATTACCAGTTTTACTTTATTTTTTTTTTTAAGAGAGAGAGAGAGAGACAGAGAGACAGAGACAGAATTTTAATATTTGTTTTTTAGTTTTCGGCGGACACAACATCTTTGTTTGTATGTGGTGCTGAGGATCGAACCAGGGCCGCACGCATGCCAGGCGAGCGCGCTACCGCTTGAGCCACATCCCCAGCCCCCAGTTTTACTTTAAACAGGCTCAGTTTTAACTTTGTCCTACTAACAAGGATGACTTTGGTTGGTTTTACTCATTCACTTCTGTTCACTCTTTGTTTGACATATTCTACGTTGAATTCCCCAATTATTAAATTTTTTAAGATTCACCCTTAAAAATGAAATATTTCTCTAAATTTACATAGTTTTCTACACTGTGTTACTAAAAACATTGACATGATTTTTATTGGATTCAGTTAGTTAATACACTAGCTTTACTATCTAATTTCTGCTAGAAAGAAGAGCTCATTTTTGGTAGTTTTCTAATACTTAACTGACGTAAAATTAGTGACCCTCTGTAGCAGAATAAGTCATTTAGTAATTTAGGCATTTATTTGTTACATACCCAGAAGCTTGGCTACAATTTCTTTAAGTACCTTAGGGGGCTGCTTCATTAAACATGCTTTTTAATGTTTTTACTGGCTTTTTCTTTTCTTTTTGAGAGTAGGCTTTGCTTCAGAATGTAACTCTTGGACCTTGAGGTCATCATTGTATGCTCAAGCAAAGCTGCTATGATTTTATTAGATGATTTTTGCCTCTTCTAGAAGGCTGGTCTCCGGATAGGAGACTTCTGCAAAACAGGCTTCTTTTCCTCCAGGGAAGAATGGCTGTCATTGTTTTTACCCACTATCAAAGAAAAAAGTCTCTTCACTCAGCCAGCCTCAATAAATATCTCATTCCAAGTCCTCATAACTGTATTCTTCAATTCCATACAGTTCAATATAGTCAGCCCTCTGTATCTGTGGGTTCCACAACTACAGGTTCTACATCCACAGACTCTGCATCCAACTGCAGGTGAAAAATATTTGGGAAAAACATTGTGTCTGTACTGTGCACTTGCAGATGTTTTTCTTGTCATTATTTCCTAAACAATATAGTTTAACAGCTATTGACATAGCGTTTGCATTGTATTAGTTATTACAATAATCCAGAGATGATCTAAAGTGTACAGGATGATGTGTGCGGATTATAGGCAAATACTACACCATGCTACACAAGGATTTTAGCGTTTGAGGACTTTGCTATCCATGGGGGTTCCAGCATTTCTGTAAAATTGGATGAAAGATAAGGATTAATCCACTTACCCACTTTAGACATTTATTGATAGGCTCTTGAATTAAACCAGCAGAGAGCTTCATGCCTCAATCTCTGTTTTATGACAATCCCCCCACCCAGTAGTATTTCTTGAATGGTGTTTGATATTTTGCCAGCTACCTCCAGTGAGAAGGATTAGAAAAAGTCAACTGTGAAACTCCTTGTTGTTTTTACTGTACCATGGGAAAAAGTTCTCTTGAGTCTTAGTTCTCAGACTGTAAGCATCTCTCCTCAGTTTTAATCTTACAGCTCTATGAGTATCATGCATGCTTTTCTCTTCTTCTTTGCATTTACTGCTAAAATCCAGAAGACCAGATTTGTGGCTCATGTCTAGTGATATATTTTATGTACTAACCTCAATTCTGGCTTCAACTTTTTTCTATCTTCATCTTTCTTTTGCTTTTATTTGTTCATCATTTGTATCTATTTTTGAAAACTATAAATTAAAAATAAAATTATGTGAATTAAAGTTATAATGACTAGATGATGAACATGGCATTTGTCTCTTCACCTCTTAAGAGTTACTGTTATCTTAAATATGGTCTTTGAGTGAATGAATTTTAGGTTGGTATCTGCTGACTAAAACCCTAAAGCCAAACAGACTAAATACCTATTTGAAGTTTTAGGCCATAATATTGTTGGTTTCTGATGTAAAAAATTAAAATCACTGTGCTTCAGCCTTCTCCTAGTCCCTGAAATCAAAAAAGTCATCTTTTATCTATTTTGCAAATTGAACATATGCATAAGATGTTTGAATAAAGGATTATCCTTAAAGAGAAAGTGTAGGCAGAGAAGGGAGTTTGAAGTTCCTGCTTTAGAATCAGTGTGGAGAAATACTGTGCATGTTTACAAATTTCATACACACTCCTATGAAACTAGACACTGGATATGCATATTTCTTGAGAAAATTATCATGAAACCTGCCTAAGGTACTAATAGCAAGTTTTGTTTTCTCTCTCTTCAATAGAAAATTCTTAACCTGAAGTCAGATGAACACATATTTAAATTTCTAAAGGCAAAATTTGGGTTTGGAGCAACAAGGTATGATTGAATTGAAAATCTGTTTGCTATTTTACCTTAAAGCATCAGGGAATTTACAGCTAAATCATCATTATGCCTTCAAATATTAATTGCAGACTTATTTCAAGAAGTATTATGTAGTTCCCTTACCTTGTATTGAATTTAACACTTTTCCTTCCATTTGTTCCCCAGGGATTTTGATGCAAATCTGTATCTGTGTGAAGAAGCTTTTGGCCTCCTGCCCTTTAATACATTTGAAAGGCTTTCAGATACCCTGCTTTTTTATGCTTACATATTTGTTCTGTCCATCACAGTGATTGCAGCCTTAGTTGTTGCCTTTCAAAATCTCAGGTATGGAGTGTTTCAGAAACCTACTTATGATTTAATGAACTTGTCCTGGGTTTATAGAAAATTTGCTTAAGCTGAAAATCAAAATATCAGACATAGAACAAAACAGTTATCCTAAATAGAGAACATGTCTAGTTTAGAATGGATTTTACTCTGAGGGGTGAAACGACACCAGAGTAGTGGACATGGCAAACAGGTCTGAGTTTAAGTCTCAACTGCACACTAGAGAATGATGTGATCTTTGAGGCAGTTACATAACCTATTAGTATCTCATTTCCTTGTCTGTAGAATGAGAATACAGAGAGTACTTATTCCACACAACTTTATGAGGAATAAGTAAGTTAAAACAACATAAAGTACTTAAAAATAGCGTCTCACACTAGAATATGTTGTAGGTGTGAACTGTCATTCGATAGTATTATTATTGGTGATTCATAAGTCTCTGTTTCCATTATTGGTTTTCTGTTTTTTTCTATTTTTTCTACCTCCTTCTCGTGAAATGTCAGAAGTTAATTATTATTCATTTGTTTTCTTACATCTTATTTCAGGGCTTACAAAGTCATCTATTTTAGGACTTTATTAGAAGATAAGACTTTATTCAGACATCTTATGCTTTTCAATACGCAAAATAAATATAAGATGACTTTTTGATGTCAGGGGGAGGGAGAAGGCTGAAGCACAGTGATTACAATTTTTTATGTCAGAAACCAACAATGTAATGGTCTGAAGCTGAGTTGGTATATTATTATCTAAAGTATATGACTATAGATAAGTTTTAAGTAATAATTGCCAGTTTTTAAAAACTTAGAGCATGTCCACCAATCCATTGAAAGAGAAAGTCAGGGAGTTTTAAAGCCTTTTTAAAAACTTGTAGAATTCCTATCTATCAAGCCTGTGGGGTTTTTGCATTTATTATCCATGTTAAAATTGAAAGAAAATTAAGTGTAAGAAGTTGAAGCTACTGTCATTTGTGAAAACTTAATGAAGCTCCCAAGAAATTCCTTTCTATTTGTAGTTACCTGGCCAATTAAGTTGCTGGTGAGCTGTGATTCACAGCCACAAGAGAGCTGTTGCTGAAGCGATCCAGATCAGTTGAGGTGTTTTATGATTATTAAGAATGAAGCAACATTGAACCATGAAAATATTTCATTGACTATTAAACTATTTTAGTATCTTTCAGAAGTGTTCTTTTTTTATGCCTAACCCAAGGTAAAATTTAGCCCTGGTCTATATAATTTAATATTATTCCAGACATGCCAAGTGTTGACAGGACTCTAGACCACATCCAAAGCAGGAAGTTCAGCTGGGCTGCAGCGCTCTGTGAGCATGTCTGCCATGCTCAGGGTGCACCTAGCAGCCATCTCTGGAGGCTGAATTGGAATATGACTATAGATAAAGAGCATCCTCTTCTACAAGGTAGGGATTTTAGAAAGATTATTAGAAGGAAAGCACTACTAGACTAAGAAATGATAGTATCTTAATGAATTAAGTTAATGAATTAACTTTCAAGTATTTAAAGGATATTTTTTCAAGACCCAATATTTTTGCTTTTATAGTACTAAGACAATACTATGATGTTGACATAACACATCTACAGTGGTAGGAAGGATAAAACTGAAAGGGACACCATGTTCTGTATTCATGGCATTCATCAGAGCCTTCCAACATGGCAAGGGTACAGAGAAGGAGTTGCAAATTATCTCATGTGTCAAAGGAAGTTACCAACATATATTCTCCTGGAGTAATCTTTAAGTACATAGAAGCCAATGTTTGGATTATCATTTTAAGTAATTATTATCAATGGTAAAAGCTTCCATAGAGTATCATTTTAATATTCCTATGAATCTGTGGTGGTCAAAAGAGGATTTCTAAGAAATAAGAGTCTCTTGTTACCTAGAAAAGCAATATATGTATCCAGTTCTGTTGAATTTATATGAAGGATCAGTAGGGCCCTTCTAAAAGTATTGATTTTTTCTAAACCTGGAAACCCTTACTATTGTATTCTTTTCCCCTCTGAAACAAATTGTGCAACATCTGAATTCACTCCCCAGTCCTAACCTCACTAGAGTAGAGACAGCCAAATAGCACATGCTTCCCAGTGTGATGCTGGAGTAGATCTTATCTGTGGGAAGTGTTCTTAGAGGGGGAGAATGATGAACTTGGTCTCTAGATCTAATTCTATTTTTACAAGAAACATGGGAACAGAGAGAGGTAGTAACCACCACCATAAGGAGACAGCCAGATCCAGAAGGTGGGTGGAGGTACTGTACAAAGGCTCTATTTTCTTTAAATACATATCCCTTTAAAAAAGAAAGAAAGAAAAAAAAAGAGAGAGATCCTTTTATAGATCAAAAGATATTTGAAGAGAAACATCAAGAAATGCAACATGCAAGCTTTAGAGTCTGATCCAAAGGAACTATCTGAAAAAAGCAATTGCTGCAAACAGGGAAAGTAGAATACATACTGAGTAGTCGGATGACGTTAAAGAGCTAGTGTTCATTATACTGGGGTTATACTTAATGTAACTATTTGATAAAAGTTATCTGTTGAACATACAATGAAGTATTGGTAGGTGAAAAATGTGATCACTGGTTCACAAAGAATTGAATTCCAAGTTACAGATACATTTGACTTTTGCTTCTGTATAAAAATATCAAAATGCCAATGATAACATAAAACATCCTTCAAGATCTCCTCCCATCTCAGTGATTCCAGCAGGACTTATTTTTTGCTATTTCTCTTAAAGAATTGAAGTACTTTAAATTTTTACCTAAATTAAAATCTGCTATGAAATTTTAGTTATTCTAACTACTTATCCATTTACATTGTGACAGTTTTAGCTTCAAAGTAAAATTTGATCAATGCTAGTTCATTTCATCTTAGGGGAAATAATAAGATGTGACTAAATTAAAAGTATGGATCTAGTTTTAAATTTGTACGTTTGCTATTTTGTTCAGTGATGCTGCAAATCAACAATCCCTGGGTAAAATGGGAAAATGCACAGTTGACCTGAAACCAGAAACTGCTTACAACTTAATACACACCATTCTGTTTGGATTCTTAGCATTGAGTACCATGAGGTATTTTTGTCTTATCCAGTCTATTTGATTTGTTTTTTAATTCATCTTTTCTTTTGGGTGGAGGGTGTTACTGGGAATTTAACCAGGGGTGCTTTACCACTGAGTCACATCCCCAGCCTTTTTTATTTTGGATTTTGAGACAGGATCCTACTGTGTTGATTAGGGCCTCACTAAGTTACTGAGGCTGGCCTCAAATTGGCTATCCTCCTGTCTTAGCCTTCCAAGATGCTGGGATTACAGGCGTGTGCTACTGTGCCCAGCTTCATCCATTCTTAACTTAATGTTACTTAGCAATATAATTTGGAAATTAGTAGTCATCTTCATTAATGATTATCATTCCCGTAAAATTGTCCTCATGTATACCTTACTACAAAATATTATTCATAATCAGTTTTTTCTTAATTGGAAATATGTTTTACTCATGGAATAGTTCCCAGAGGCAGTAGAACTAACCCATGGCAAATGGTTTCTGCATAGCTTTAAGTAAGATGTTCCTGTTACTGACTGTGCAGCTGCCCTTGCAGCTGTCTCCAACCCAGGTGCATACCCACTGGGAACTGCTGACCTCCTCTGTTTCTGTCCTTTCAGGATGAAATACCTCTGGACATCTCACATGTGTGTGTTCGCGTCATTTGGCTTATGCAGCCCTGAGATTTGGGAATTGCTTCTGAAGTTGGTCCATCTTTATAACCCAAAGAGGGTCAGTGTTTTCCATTTAATTTTTAATGATTTTTAGTATTTCTTTCATTCCTGTTCTTGATTTTTCTTCAGTAGTTGCCCATATGTTACTCATGTAAAATGGATACTAAAATTTGAAACTAAAAATAATTGATATTATAAGAATTTATAAGGAATTATTTTTTAAGTAACTTGTTAATTTTAATTTTGTTTTTAAAAATCATTAACTTTTCCCCAAAACTATAAGGTAAATATGTTTATTATATAGAAATTGAAAATTTTTAGAAAAATACACAAAAGGGGCAATTAAAATTCATCAATAGTCCTCTTATCCAGAATTATAACTTATTATTATAAGGTATTTTCCTCAAAATAATTATTAACAAATGTATTACAATATTTAATAACCTGAAAATGCAGTTTTGAATTGTTCTGCCCTCTCAGTTCACTAGGTGGCAATATGGTAGAAGCTACAACTATCTTTATGAATGATTAAACCCTTAAATTGACTCAGTTTTGCATACAGGAGACTCATGCACCATTATATTATGTTTTTGTTATTTCAAAAGAAGCACATATTTAAAAAGCAAAACCATAAGGCAAAAGTATTCAAAATGCTTGTAATCTAAATAGTGTCTTTCTTATATAGATATGTATAATGCGATATTCAGTACCAATATTAATACTGCTGTATCTGTGCTACAAGGTAAGACCAATTTTCCTCATTCTTGTCATTAATTTATTTAGCATAAAATTTGCTTTGACTCAATGTATTTTTGTGTTATTTGGCAAATAAAGTGGTCATTGGAGTTTATAAACAATCTCCTTAGTTTTTTATTGCAGTTAGCATTGATGGGAAAACTGATGACTTTCCCAGATAGTTCTTACTAAGTAAAAATATCATAGCAGAAACTATTAGCACTGGCATTCTAATCTTGATTTTGACTGTTACTGATGCAAATTCTGAAAATAAGACGTTTTCAGACCTATTATGAAATGAATGAAATAGAAAAAATTATTTTTTCCTGTTAGCCAATTCATACAGCATAAGAGATTTTAAAAATCGTATTTTAATCTATTTTAAAATATTTTATTGGGTTCTAAACTTCGTAAGAGAACTGAAGTCTTAAAATAAATACAGTGTGAGATTAGGCTTTTTAAAAATTTGTTTTCTGTTTTCAATAGGAAGTAGCAAAATTTTTCATATGCTCAGTTGACTAAATTCTGAAACAGTATGAACTGGGCTTCAGATCTGAGAATCCAGTCAGAGGCAACGATCCTTGATCAGTTTGACTACTTTGGATTCTTTTGTACATCCTTGAGCTTATAGGCTTTGAAGTATCACCAGGGCAAGTAGCACAGATTATTTTATCCAATTGATCTCCTGCCTTCTCTTTAAAGAAAAAATACATATTTTTAAAGATTAGATTGTTTTTCAGTTTTTGTTTTAAGTTAGAACAATGGCTTTATCACTCTACTGTCATGAAGGCCCTGATTTGGGAGGGTGGTTAAATGTGGAGATGGGGTCCTCCCCAGAGAGGATCAGCTATAGAAGCTGCTCAGCTTTTGATTGCTTGATTGCTTCTATTTTCATGTCAGATATTGTGAACCAAAGGTTGTAGGCTAAAAATAAATATATTTGATAATCACTGTATTACAAGTATTTTTTTAGTTATGTTCTGTCATTTTCCTATCTATCAGAACATGGACTGTTATAGACAGAGATCTGTGCCAACTGCTAGATGTTGCAAAACATAGAAATAGATTTCTGCCTTCTTGCCTCTGGGAATTTTATTGCTCTGATGTAAATAAGTGAAACTTCTTTAAAATATCTGGAAAGCAACAGCTATGTGTTAAACAGTATATGTTTAGTGAGGAGTCAGGTAATGTAATCTTACACATTGACCTTGAAACTAAAACTCCCTCCTCCTAGAAAAAATCTGGCTCCTCGTCATTCTCATCTCACCTCTGGAGGTGGGTGTGAGCTGTGACTGTCTTGGCCATCAGCTGGAGACACATAGGCTGAGTTCTTTCATGTCTCAGCTACTTACTGATATTTTATAGATTTTTTTATTAAAAAACTATTTGAGGACTTTGGTCTCTTGATTTGATACAATTGAGGAAGGACATGGTAGAAGAAAGAAATTGTGCTGTAGAACCTTGGCATAGTTCTCAGACAAGCAGCACCAGCAGCATCTGGGAACTCTTGGAAATACAGGTGCTTGGGTCACACTCCAGACCTACTGAGTCAGAAGCTCTGCAAGGAGAGTCCAGCAATTGACGTTCTAGCCCTGCTACTGCTGCACATGCCCCACCACGTTTACAAAACCCTGCTGTAGTGTTATCAGGGTTCTCAACAGTGCACTGTTGACTTTCTGGCAGGATAATTCTGTCATAGGGGGCTGTACTGAGCCTAATAGGATAGTGTGACACATCCTGCCTTCCACTCAGTGGATGCCAGTAGCACACCCTCCCCACATCCCTACCCCCTTACGTTTCCAGGCTTCCCAAGGTGGGAGTGAGTATCAGAATCCCTCTCCTCACTCCTCTTATGAACCCTTGCTAATGAAGAATCAGGGAGGGCACTAGGAAAGCCATTCTCCCCAGGAAATCCATGTACTTCTCCCTGAGTTAGAGGGTTGGTATTGGAGAGAACCCTCCAGAAGCCTGTCGGCCAAGTATCTCTGGGAATAGGCCTTCAGGAGAAATCCCACCACATCCAATTTTCATTGCATAAAATAGTTGAAATAGTTCTCAAAATTTATGAAATACAGAGTCAGAGAAAAAAAGATGTTGTGCATATTAGGAGTTATCCTGAAGCAATCTATTTTCCGTCTATTCCAACTATTACAGACTTACATGTAATACAAATTCATGTCTGCCAAAGCCTGAGTCGAATGTTACCTGACAATTATGATGAGGATTTCAAAATTTGTTTGTAGTACCAATATTACTTGCTTTCTCTTTAGGATAATTTTATTAAAAGAGAAAAGTATGTGCTAGTCTCTACTCTGAAGGCTGAATTAATAAAAGCTACTGTGGTTTTGATTATTAATTTGATTTGTGGAATCCCAAATAAACTATTGCCATTTATTTTAAAATAGCCTTTAATTATTTAAAAATAGCACTCACCTTCATATTTAAGAAATTTTCCACAAGACTCTTAGAAGCTTTTAACATTTTTAGCATTGATAACAGCAACTGTAAAACTACAAAAATATCTAATGGCCATTGAATTCACATAGTAAAAGAATTAGAACATTTCATTTAAAATTCTAGTGTTCTGATTTTCAAATTAACAGGGAAAATAGTTACAGTATTACAAAATGATCATTTGACCAGTAATTTTTACTACTTGCCTTCCAAAAACTAGTACCAGAAATGCTGACACCTGGTTTTCCATCCCTAGCACTTTTCCTGATTCACTCACCCAGGAGACACCATGTGAATGAACAGTAAAAAGTGGCCAAAGATGAGATACAGGATAACAAAGTAACAGGCTAAACCCAGCCTAGACCAGTCAGGTGCTGCTTTGTTTCTACTTGGTGGATCTTAAAATCATCACATTTTCAGTATCATGGAAGCATAAATACATTGTCATTGGTCTTCTCTGCCAATACATGAAATGAATTCTGCAGTTAACCTTAGGATGTGCATAGATGATCAAATCTTTTTAGTCAACCATCATTTGATAAAGCAATTAAGATTTAATTAAATGATTAAATAAACAGACTGTTGTTATTAGATAAGCAGTGGATTCAGAGTCTAATTTTATATTGTATCTATATAACTTGAAGTTTTAGGTTGACCAAGAGGCACTGGTGGCATAAATAAGGTAGTCAAATACATCAGAATTTCCTAGAGGGTCCTGCTTTTAAATATTCTTTTCCATTGCACTAGTGATTCTATTAATGTATGTCAAACCATTTGACCATATTTTTAGCACCAAAAATATAATTACAATATTATACAATGACAAGAGGTTCTAGATTGGGGGCAACTTCAAAACTGTGGCTCTGCCACTTGTGACCTGGTCAAGTCAGTATTCTCTCTGAGCCAGTTTCTAGACTTGTAATGAAAAAGAACTCTGATAGCGATGCTTCCTGCTGAATCATCTGTCTCATGGGTTATCGTGAGGACAGAAATGAGATTCTGCATTTAAATACATGTTTACAGCTGTAATGTGGTGCTGTCTCCTGTGGACACATTCAACTCTTAAGTGTAGATTGCATGATATTAGTTAATTACATTTTTGTAATACACTGTGAACTTTCTCATGGTTGATATTCTTGTCATAACAAAGTACTGTTTCACTAGATATTAGCACCACCTACAACAGCATTTCTCCTAGGGTAAAATGAAAGCTCATTTTAAAAATTTGACAACATTTCTGGTCCTGAATGGCCTCATCACAGGAGAATTTTGTAGACTTTCCTTGGACCTCAGCACACTGGTGTTGGGAGGGTTGGCTGCAGAGAAGACGCAGCTCTGTGTCACAGCCTCCATGTCTACTTAGTCCACAAGCCATATACAGTTTCTCTTTTTTTCCATTCAATCTTAGTGATAGTTGTGGGTATGGGGGTGGATTTTGTTTTTGTTTTGTTTTGTTTTTAATTTCAGTTCTGGCCAGGAATGATGGATGAGCTCTCCGAGTTGAGAGAATTCTATGACCCAGATACAGTGGAGCTGATGAACTGGATTAAGTAAGAGGAGTTTTTTTAACCTTTAAAATTTCAACTTTTTTAGAGTCACTGTGTATCTCATTTACTTTGGGGGAAGGGGTGGAGGTTTTGTTTTGTTTTGTTTGTTTTTTCTTAATCTAATTGTGAGGAAACATTCATTTTTATTAATTTTTTTTCTTTAAAACTCTGTATCTGGAAATAGCTATTTCCATTCAAGAAATATTCTCTCCAACAGGATCAGAAAACAAATTTCTTTCAAACACTGACAGAAATCAGAGTAAAATTTTTACTTATGTTAAAACTTAAGAGTTTTCTACTCTTTGCCAATTTTGCCTTTATTGTTTCGCTTTAATACCATTCAAGTTCTGGTAATGGTGACGCTTGAAAGTATTCTTTCCTTGTTAATTATTTTAAAGTTATAGTATAAACTACCATTCATTAGAATCATAATAGCTCGTTGCAGATTTCATTTTCACTGATCCATGAGCCTCAGGAGAATTTTAAATATAAAACAGGGGCTCTTCCTCTCTTGAAGATAAAATACTTTAGCATTATATTGTTTCTTATTTTTACTGCATTTGGTTGGTTTGCCTCAGCCTGAGCCTCAGAGTGAAATCCATGTATTTCAAAGCTTTGTTCATGAAACCTGACTCCCACAAGCAAAAATAAACTTTTCTACCCTGACCTGCATTTCTGTACACTGTAATATTGTATCTCTCTACTTTATAACCAAAAAGCAGCAGTGTGATTACTCACAGGTAAATAGACATTGCAAATCTTGTGTGACATATTCTGAAGGCATTGGCCCTGTTGTCTCCATCACTTTGAATTTTAGTAGCCGTATTGGCACTTGCTCATGACTAATGTTTACTAACCAGTACAGTTTAGTGCTGCTTGTGTATTAAGAGATGGTAAATGTTTGATAGCTGAGGTCTCTTGAGTGCAATGCATGGATTTTATAGAGATTTATGTCTAAAATATATATGTGGCTTTGGTCCCAGTGTAGGACTGGGTTTGTCTAGATGCAATGAGTATAATTTTTCACATATTTCTAGTGCTGAGAGTGGTACGCGGTGCTGGGTATTTATTTATTTATTTAATTTTAAATCATGGCAGACAATTATAGAGTAAATAATTCCTTCAGTATTTATTGTATGTGAGGAAGAAAGATTATTCCATATAAAAGAAAGCTAATTACTTTTGCATTAACTGTAGTCAACTGGGAATTTACGATACATGCATCTGAAGGTGAGACTGATATTTTATATTTTTAAGATTATACCTTTGGAATTAATGCTACAGGGCATCCACTTGTGGTAGCATCCTGAAGATGGTGGAGCTTCCAGATCTGCCTGGATTAGCATCATAAGCTTCCCTACTTACATTTCCCAATTCAGAAATTATAAAATTATGGAAGCATTAAAAATGTATTCTATCAGAGCCATAGTTTGTCTTTGGCTGTCTCAAACTGGATGTGCTTATTTGCTGTACCTTTATTTTTATGCTTTTTCTCCAGGAAAATCAAAATAACATTTCTGGCTCTGAAAAATTGTGGGTGTGAAATTATTCAGGTGTGAAGATGGCAGCCCTTAATCTATTATTCCTCCCTGTTGGGGACGTGGTCTTTGCACCTGAGATTCTCCTTGGCCCAGCAGCTCCTCTCCCTGAGTAGTGAGTGCCCTGGTAGACAGACCCCTTTGACTGTCTTTTGGTTGGTTGGTGTTTTCTTTCTCAGCAACTGAAAGATTTAGATTGTTCTAAAAAAAAAAAAAAAAAAAAAAAATGGCTCCATTGTCATCTAATCTTGCCTGTTTTCCCCTAAAATTCTTCAAATCTAAATTATCATTTTTGTAAAAATAGCTGCTAGGCATGTTTGTAAAATAAGCTTAAGTGATGATGAATGTATGCCAAAATAGGGTCTATTTAGACACAAAATATGTTTGTTTAAATCAACATTCAAATCAGCTCTTGTCCGTAGGCTTGCTTTCCAAACACAAGGGAATGTATTTAATATTCTTTTAACCTCTCTGGTTTATTCTATCTTTGAAACATAAAATATGACCTTCAACTTAACTTTACTAATTTGACGGACACACTGCGTCCATGTTATTCGCTGTGGCTAGGCGCAGTGGCACATGCCTGTAATCCCCATGGCTAGGGGGTGGGCATGAGGTAGGAGGATCACTAGTTCAAAGCCAACCTCAGCAACTTAGCAAGGCCCTAAACAATTTAATGAGATCCTGTCCCAAAAATAAAAATAAAAAAGGGATATGGCTCAGTGGTTAAGTGCCCCTGGATCCAACTCCTGGTACAAAAAGAAAAAAAGTCTGAACTGCACGAAAGGAAGGGCAGCAATCCAAGGATATACAGTGTGGGTCTGAAAGCAGCTCCAGACACCTGGGGGGACCCAGACCTGTTGGCAAGGGATGCCTCAGTCCTCACCATCCTGTCTTCTCTGTCTTAAGCCAAAGTGGGCACATTCAGATGTCAGTCCTTTGTCAGGGCAGTCATGATGGCATCTCTCCAGGCCAGCAATACAGGAGGCCTCGGGATGACTGCCTCAGGATGACCTGCAGAATTTCTAAGGGATACCTCAAGTGACCCCCCCCCCCATTTTGGCACAGGGTGATTCTTGGGGAGTATTGAGAAGAAACTTACCATCTCCCAGGCTTTACACCTTGTAGACCACACACCATGTCAGGCTTCTCTGTTGTGCTCCAAGGCCACTGAGCTTTGGTTCAAGGCATGGACTCTTGGGGGCTTCTCTGCTGCAGAGGTAGATTGAAAAATGCCGTAGCTTCAGCTGCAGCCCAGGTAGTTATTTTCTTTTCCTTTTGAGGTTATAACCTTTTAGAGGTAAAGAGAGAAACTCAAGGGAAAACAAAGTATGTTACTTTAGGATCTCACTTATGAGAGGGGCCATACAAACAAGACTGGATTTCTGTGAAAGTCTTGAAGGCCTTGTAGTGTTTTCACGGTTTTACAGTTACTCAATTATTAACACAATCCAAAAGATACTTATTGAGCACCAAAGGTACATACACGACATTGTATTGAAGGTGTAAACATTGAGAGGCCATCCGCTCTAACTGCCTCTTCGCTGCAGTAAGCAATAAACTTTCTCTCAACATTATCTCTTTGTTCTTCTCTTCCGCTCTCCACTCCATTTTATGATTTTTCAAGGCTTAACAGGTTTAGTGGGAAAATGTTTTTAGAGTCCCAGTTTTTGTCAGAGGAAATGTTGTTTTATGCTTTCCTGTCCAGTTCTCTAAAGGAGTGGAGATTTAGGTTTAAAACCAAAAATATTTCTGGATTAAATTTCTCTGTTTTACAAGAATACTGTAAATTCTTAAAAATTTCTTCATTGGTGCAGAATAATTATACAAAATAGTGGGTTCACTGTGGTGTTTTAATTAAAGTCATTTTAATCCTTGAGGATTTTGGTGGGAGTGGGCCCCCAGGTACAATAACTCACTTTTCCTGTGGTCACCTGGCTGGCTCACACCCAAGCACAGGGAAATTCAGATGTTCATATTTGCCCTCATTGCTGGTAATGTTTCTGGGGACAAAAGTAAGATACTTGGATTTTTTTGCCTTCTCCAGTATCTTAGCAAAATCCAGGCAGCACTCAGTAGGGCCAAATGCAGTAACAGCCTGGTGCATGCCACATTCCTTGTGTCCTGAGAGTCTCATTTTTGGTTCCTGAAAGTTTTCTTTGATGTAGTGAATTAATATAGAGAGATCTGAATATTTTGAGGTATGTCATTTTGACTTCTTGGCTTTAGAAGATTTTCACTAGAAATACTCTGTTTCCATAATGAATCCTGTATGCACAGTATTTTCTCAATGGGACTGAAAAAATGCAGAGATTTAATCAAAGTATTTAATCAAAGTAGAAAGAATTACTGTATATTTTAAAGATGAGGTGGGCTAAGTCCAGAATTTAAGTGCCTATAAACCTCCTTGATGTTCAATGAATCATTTTTGGTATTTGCATAATTCTATAAATTTTTGAAGTGTAGATAAAGCAAACGTTCACACGTGATATTATAATGCTCAGTTTACCCATTAGTTCAACAGTAATTAACTTGTTGAAGCCTAGAGCTTCAAAAATAAATGAGATTATTTGTTCAAAATGCCATCAGGTCTTCCTAGAATGACATTTAAATTATATAATGTAAATCCATTTGACCTGTGAGTCCTTGTCATTATTTAGTGACATTTCTTACAGAATAAATTCTTCGCAGGTTGGGCAGCCTGCTATGGAGCTTGGCAGAGAGCTATAAAAACAAATTATCCTTTCATTTTATACATCATTTGTTCAAACATTTGTAAAAATTGCTTTGTTTTTCTATAATAGAGAAGTGTCATTCAATGGTTAAAAGCACATTAGCTATTTTAGATACAGACCACAGACTGTATCAGGTGCAAGTGTCTGTAAAGGGAGAATGCCTGTCTTCAGATCTGTCATTGTGCATATTCTAAGTTAAGGACAAAGAATCCATTCTCCCTTTGCCTGTGGATTTCACCACAAAAAATATAAAATGCAACAAATGTAGACTTTTTTTAAAGTTTAGAAAATGTGTGATTATTCTTTGTCTTTTTTACTGTGCTTATTGCTTTGACTTTTGCAGTTGCTTTACCAGTAAAGTTAAATATTTAAAGTAGCAGTGAAATAACCCAGATTTACCATGAGCCCAGCACATAAAACCAGATCAAACCGAATACAGTGAATAAACGTCATCTCTGCTCTCCTCGGACGTCAATAGTTTTCAAACAAGCATTATTTCTAATTCATTTTCTAGGCCTTAGAGTATTTCATTTTTACTATTTTAAAATAAAACCAAGGGCTGCAGTAAAAGTGTATGTTAACAACCCAGAGATTGCTGCACTAACCGTTTTAAACAGATAGCATTTCTTTTAGACTTTTGAACTTTTTGCTATTAAGACCAAACATTTAAGACATGCTACAATCTAATGTGTTTTCCGTTGTTTTCTCAATTCCTGTATGCAGTTATGGCAGCTCCTTACTCTGCCTGCTGATGGTCTGCTGCTGCCTCGGGGGCTGCACCTGCTAGGGGCTCAGGGGAGGGGATTGCTCAGGTGCAGGTAGGGCATACTGAAGAGATCCTGTTTAATGTCTGATGTGTTCAGACCCCAGCAGAGTTGAAAGCTCACAATAAGCATTAGTAAGTATACAGTAGACTAATTTCTGGTGTATTTTGAAGCATTTGCTGTAGTGGGAGCTGCTTCTGACTCTCTTAACCAGCTTTTCAAAGACAAGTTGTCAGCTGAGCACATAGTGGGCCCTCAGTAATATGTTTTGAATGAATAGAGAATAAGCACGCAGTTCAGGACTTCTGACACTCAAACCTTTGTGAACTCATCCTTCATCAGGAGTTACGATTATGGTTCAGGAAGCAGGCTGAAACCTTGGTCATTAACTGTGAATAGATAAGAGGGTCCGTCATCTGTCTCTGTCATAATTAGGAAATGCACACTATGAACAGGTCTTTGCATCTTCTTGGTACTGATTCCTGTTATATATTCCAAATGGTGATGCCCAGACAGGCTAGTGATTTGAAGGAGATGTTGGAAGTTCAGCTGTTGGATGTGTCTTTTGTATGGAAAGACCAGCCTGGCATCTTGAGGCAGTGAAACTATAGAAGCCAGAACTGTTTGCCTGTTAGCTCTCACCTCTGCCTTCTGCTCTGCCAGACATAGAAACCAGGCTCATTTTCTTCTTACATTCTTAATCTGTCCAGTTCGAGGACCATCCACTTTTTGGCATTAATACATAATGTTGACTGTATGATTTATTGCAGCAGAATGGCTTATGCCAGTTGAGAGTTTCCAAAAGGAAAGAATGGATTGTAAATGGCTTGGAAAAATGATGGCTCTTTTTAAAATTCATATTTGTTCATATTTATCCTCTTTAGCAATTATGATACACTGTAAATGAGAGTGACGTTGTAGATAAGGCCCAGAATAAGTATTTAGTAGGTATTGAGTTAAATGGAATTTCTGTAAGACCTTTCACAAGCACTGTGTACCTTCTCATGTTTTTATTTAAACCACCCTATTACTCTGACCACGTGGGACAAGTGTCAAAGACTCTCTGTAAATTGTTGTGAGGGGGGACAGAGCATAGATCTATTTGTTCTTGTGTTCCTGGGTCTCATTGTCAGAATGATGACAACCTATCAAATACAGCCAAGCTCATGCACAACTTTTTTCTGTTGGAATCCACATTCTAGACTCTGGCATGGGTGAGGGAAAATGCAGATTATGTGTCATTCCTTGTGTGCTCATTGTAATTCCATCTACTTCTTTTCCTCACTTAAGAAGGCTTATTGGAATGCAAGTGAAAGAGAGTGTCATAGTTAGAGAGAAAATCTTGAATTTTTCAAAAAGTAAATTATTTGTACATGTCATCATTTGAATAGTAGGATGTCTTGCTCATAGACATCCAAAGGCCTTTGTTGGATGGCATTCATGCAGTAGTTTTAGCATTGATTTGGAATAAATAGAACATCCTGGTGGGATATATGAATATGATGAGGCGTCTCTTAGAAACCTCAGCAGCAGAGCAAGTTTCATGCTTTGCTCTCCAAAACCTTGAGAGCAGACTCTCCTATTGCTTTTTCTGCAGAGGTGGTTGAGCTTGAATGGCTTCAGATAGACTCCTCAAGCCTCTATCGCGTTAGCTCAATTCAGCAGACATAGACTCCTTTTGTTAATATAAGACAGATAAACATACCTTGCAACATTCCTAGTGACTTCTATGGGGAATTCCGCACTAGAGAGAATGCCTAGAAGAGCTGTTGTGTTTCTCATGGTGAAAAACAACACCACCTCATTGGTTTGCAGGTTTCCAAAAAATGGAAGGAAATTAAATGGTCTGTACTAAGATTATTTTTTCCTGGGTAGCAGGAGAGGAAAAATGCTTTCACTGTGTTTTGGGAATCTTTCCTTGATCCTCCATCAGTGGCCCTCAACCCCACTACCCTAAGGGAGGCAAAGAATCATAGCTTGGTGGTAATTGGAAAGCGAGATTGTAATATAATATAAGGTCTCCTAAATGCATATAGTTTTAATCAGAACTAAAGAAAAGGAATGATTCCACATCAGTAATTGTGTACATCCCCATACTGATTGGTAAAAAATATGCTATTTCAGAATCTTCTTTCCATGTTTTCTTTTTAATTATGTTTTTTTTTCTTTTAAAGTAATCCATAATAATATCTCAGATCTTCTGGCTTTCTAGTTTGTTTATTTTAGGCAGCCCATTAGTTACATTTAATATAAAAAACAATGGCAATCTTCTGAGTTCTCTTTGTTAGAATCTGCCTCCTTGGTACAGGAGCAGAAGAGAAGAGAACTATGGATGTTAGCCCAGAAACCTCAGATTCAGGAGATATCTGCCTTCCTCCTGAGACAATTCATCGTAAAAGTAAACGCATCAAAGCAGAAAGTCAGATGCTTCTTGACCATTGTTCTAGTGAATAGTCAAGCACGGATATGAAAGTTAATGTGAGATCGATGGCATGTAAATCAGAACATAGGCCATGCCAATCTTACACTTCCTAGCAGAACTAGGTGATTCTGAGAGTGTGGTACTGTCTTCTTGGATGTCTTCAAGGAAATCTTAGCAGTGGAGTGAATTCTGACTCTTAATATTTTAGTTCTCACACTCCAAGGAAGGCTGTGTTTGCTGGAAGCATGCAGTTGCTGGCCGGAGTCAAGCTGTGCACGGGCAGGACCTTGACCAACCACCCGCACTATGAAGACAACAGCCTGAGGGAGCGAACCAAAGCGGTAAGGCCCATCTCAACCTTTGCCCACTGCTTGTGGACAGTCAAGGCCCAGGCTATCCATGTTGGTAAAGGTTCACATAAGGAACTGGGGCTTGGTCTCCTATTCTGGTTTCAGCCTGCTCCCATCTGCTAAAGGCTGTTCAGGGTGCCTAGAAAGGCACTGCACACTTGTAATCCCAGCAACTCGGAAGGCTGAGGCTGGAAGATGGCAAGTTCAAGACTAACTACAGTAATTTAGTGAGGCCCTAAGTTACTTAGCGAAACCCTGTCCCAAAATAAAGCATAAAAGGAGCTGAGGATGTGGCTCAGTGGTCAAGTCCCCTGGGTCAGTAATCCCCAAGATGGATGGATGGATGAATGAATGAATTGGTAGGCAGGTAGGTAGATAGATAGATAGACAGATAAATAGAGGCAGTTTAGGAGGATACATGCTCCTCTCACAGGAATAGCTGAGAAGATAAATGGCCTGGGATGTGCAGAAGAGATTGTTTAGGACAAAGCACTCAGAGTTTTGAGTTGGGGAGGAAAGGAAAGGAGTGGAGGCATACTGGTCACAGTTTTATAAACCATTTTAAGGGCTGTTTTCTAATATGTGGTATTATTGTTGTTGCTCTTTTTAAAATAAATAATGCTGACTACATAGTTCAAAGTTCAGGACATATAAAGGGGAATTAGTGAAAAGTTTTCCTCCCATCCCTGTATTCCAGCTACTAGTGCCCCTCCCCTGAAGCAAATAATGTGAATTGCTTCTTGGGTATCCTCCCTAAGGTATTTTACTAATATACCAACAATCATATATATATATATATATATATTGCATGCATAATATATATTGTGTGTGTATTTAAAACAAAGGAGCTGTCAATTTGCTAATATAGAATGATCTCCAAAATATATTGTCAAAAAAGCAAGGTGTTCTTTTTTCCTTCTTTGTTTAAAAAAAAGAAAAAAAAGAATGCATTTGAATATATGTGTATATGTATATGTGTATGCATATTTGAAGAATATGAATATATGTATACATATATTCCTCCTTTTTTTCTAAAAAAAATGAGCCATATTACACCTTGCTTTTTTCTTTATTTTACTTATTTATTTTTTGCTTTTTTTTGTGGTACTTTGGATTGAACCCAGAGACACTTGACTACTGAGCTACATCTCCAGCCCCACCTCCTTTTTTCCCCCTTACTTTGTGAGAGGGTCCCACTAATTTTCTGAGGCTGACCTCAAACTTGGGATCCTCCTGCCTCAACCTCTGAAGTTGCTAGGAATCAGGTGTGCCCCACTGTGCCTAGCACACCTTGCATTTTCAACACTATTTTGGAGCTCATTCTATATCAACATATTAACAGCTTCCTTGTTTTTGTTAAAGCTGCATAATACTTTATGTGGATGTAGCAATTTTTATTTAACTATTGGCCATTTTCCTGTCTTTTTGCAATCCTATACAGTGCTCCAAATAATAAGCTTAGATATGCATATTTGCATCTGTACATCAGATTCTTAGATGTGTAATCACTAAGCCAATGGGTATAGGCATCTGTAATTTAGATAGCTAGATATTATCAAGTCCCCCCCCACAGGTTATATCAATTCACATTCTAGTTAACAATGCAGTAGGATACCTCTTACCCTTCCCTAGTCCTCATCAGCAAGGTTTCAAACTTTTTAATGTTTCATATTTGTCATTTCTCAATGTTACTAGTTGAGTCTTATTTTTAGGTGAGATATAACTAGCTTTAAAGCAAATTATTTTTACTAAATCCCCTATTTTTAGGGGAAATTATCTGAACTTAGACTCCTGCTAAAATGGGAATTTTTCAAATGGCCCTAGTGTTCCAGACAGCTCCAGGTTCAGAAGAAGAATGAAATGTTCAGTCGGAGATAGCCTAGGCTGTGTAGCTGGAGAGCCATAGAAAGACCTGTCCTTTTGTGTACTGCCCCTGCAAAGAGATACCACGTGTTATGCCCTTATAACTGACCTCCTGCAAGTCTTGGTGCTTGTCCTTAGTCGTGACCTTCACATGCATGGAACACCTCCATCTGAGCCCTTGTGCTAGACTGAGGGGTGGCCAACCTCAGTTTTCACAGGAGCAGCAGCTCACCTCCCTACCATTTCACCTCTCCATGTGAACATCCTGAATCAGGCCCTCACACCCAGTCCCATAAGTCAGGGCTCCTAACTGGAAATTGGGTAATAACAAAGGAAGCAGCATCTCTCTTAAGACCTTCACACACACTCTGCCCCACACAACCTCTTCCCAATGCCAGGTCTCAGAACACAAGACACTCAAAAGGGTGTGCATTCACTTGGGGCCCTTGGCACTAGGAGTGAATTCCCAGGGGCTGCAGGTTACTCATGCTCCAGGGAAGGATGAGAGGTGGAGGTGGATGTCTGTGTCTCCTAGTCAAGGGAGAAGCAGCATAGCAGCAGTTGCTTCCATGACCTAGGACCAGGGACCCCATTCAGGGGTCCTTTTTCCCACCTGTCATCGTCAGAAGCTAGCTCTCCTCCTTACCAACACATATGTTATCTTATTTCCTGTGTTGTTGTTATTACCTTGATGAAGCATTCTTAGACATGGCATCTACTGATGAATATATTCATAATCTGAAATAATACATTCCAAATTCAAGTGTATTTGGTGTCTGAATCTCAATGTATTCAGCATGACTCACTCTCCCTCTGTAAATAATTACAGTATTCTTTTAGCCATTCCCACATATACAACATTCCAGCACTGCAGATAAGTGATAGTAACTGGGGCAGCAGGTGGGAGACCTGTGTGTTTAGGTCTTAGCTCACCCCCTTATGGGGGTTACTTCATATTTCTCAATGAACTCTCAGGCAATTAAGATGTATTTTGCCATATTCCATTTTTATCTCATTTTGAAGGTTTATCAGATATACGCAAAGAGGTCCCCAGAGGACGTGCATGCCCTTCTAAGGTCCTTCGGCACTGACTACATAATCCTGGAAGACAGCATATGCTATGAACGCAGGCACCACCGGGGCTGCCGGCTGCGGGACCTGCTTGATGTCGCCAATGGACACGTGAGCATGTCACCTCCTCACATGCAGGGAATCTCTCAAAGGGGTGGAATTCCAATATGAATCCTAAGTAATGTAAATCTTTTTATAATTTAAATTCATATAGACTAGAGTCCCCCTATATATCCACAAGAATTATATTTATATGCATTCTACAGAATTCTCTGCCCTGGCACTTTTGTGACTGCCACAGGAGCTGGGCAAGGGGAGAGAGCAGTTCTGAGGTCCCCGATTCTGTGTTTAACAGTAACTCTGCTTTTGGCTGGTTTGCATGATGAAGCTCTGTTTCTAAGAACTTCCTACTGAAAACAAAACTTCAAACTTCAAAACACTGCTCCAAAGCATCATGTTAGTTCCTCCATGAGTGAGTGGTGGTGGTCCATTCTTACTGTTCTTTCTGCCTGCCCTGGGACATTTTCTCTTTCTTCAGATAGACATTGCAAAAAGGGCCAGGCATGGTAGCCCATACCTTTAAATCCCAGTGGCCCAAGAGGCTGAGGCAGGAGGATTGCGAGTTAAAGGCCAGCCTCAGCAACACCATGGCACTAAGCAACTCAGTGGGACCCTGTCTCTAAATAAAGTAAAAATAGGGCTGGGGATGTGCCTCAGTGGTCGAGTGCCCCTGGGTTCAATCCCTGGTACCCGCCCCCACAAAAAAAAATTACAAAAAGGCAAATTGTGCTCCTTTAGTCTTAACAGCTCTGAGCTCTGTGTGCCAGCAGCTCTTGGTTCTATCCCAGCCACTCTCAGTAGCTGGAGCTAACAGCTTCTCACAGCCTTCTGCAGTCAGAGCTAACAGCTCCCAGCAACTCTTCCGCAGCTCTCTGACTGCTAGGTGTTCTCAGGGCTGGCAGCCCTATTTCTACTGTAGATAGAAATCATGAATAGGCAAAATAAAACTAAGCCAGACCATTGTGGCTTATGCTGTAGCACAAAAGGGGCAGCAAAGGAACAGGACTTCCAGATGGGCCCAGTGAGGCTGAGAGGCACACAGTCTCCTGCCCACTAATTGCAGGCTTTCTGTGCCATCATGCCAGTCTGCAAAGGCTGGCCTGTCCTGGCTGTCATGGATGTCATCATTCACAGACCAGAGTGATGACATCTGAAATAGATGCATGGTAGACAGAGACAGAGCCATTCCAGGGCACGGGTCTCCTGGGGTGGTTTAGGACAGCTGTAGCAACCAAAGCAACATCTTCTGGAGCCATTAGGAGCGTGGGGAATATTGGGGTAGCTGTAATGTTCACAATAACAGGTCAGCTCAACTGTTGAAGGGGAAGCTGCTTGATTGACAGCTCCCACAGTTTCCACAGAAGCAATGAGACTGAAGTCATAGCTGCTGTCACCTCCAGTGACACTTTAGGAGCAGTGATAGTGTTGACTATCACCCAGCTCCAAGTCATGTGGATGATAGCAGGAGCCCTCAATCTCTACCCAACCTAGCCTACTTTTTAGTGTCTCTAGAGTGGGCACCCAGGGGAGCTGTCAGTAAAACATTAGGAACATTGAAAGATACAGGAGTGGTCCGAAGCTTGGTGAGGCAGGACGTGGCATGGTTGCCTCAGCAGCCACAAACACCCACTGCTTTCTTCCCTGAACCTTCCTGGCAGGCGGGCAACTGGTGCTGGCACTGCAGTTGGTGCAGTCTCAGCCCCAGTCTTTGCCCTACCTTCATCTCCCTTTGTTCCACCAAGCAGAGCAGCCAGGCATGGGAAAGGGTCGAGATGCTAGGGCCTCAGAGGCCTCCTGCCACCAGCCCAGCCAGAAAAGAAAAATAAAAGCAAAAAGCTAGTTCCCTTTGAAGGAGGGTCAGGCCCTCCTGTTCCACCTCGGTCTGCACATGAGAACAGCCATGGAAATAACTTTCTGTACCTTGCTGCACTCCAGAGAGATGGCAAACCGTGTCTGCCTTCTACCCCCAAGGAAAACATACTTGGAGCTGTGCTGGGTCTCAAGTAGAGCCAACAGAATTTTCTCCTTTTGTGGGAGAGCAGTGTCTGCCATAACTGTTGTGTAAAAGCAGCTATTTGTAAATAAGTGCGACCAAATGATAGACCTCTAAATTTGGGGGGGAAAAAACACTTTACTGTACAGAATATGAAATTCAGATTTTGCCCAAAATAAATAATAGCAACTAGCCTGAATTCAAAGGTGATACAGACTAAAGACATGCATTTGAATTTTGCTTTGTGTGTAACTTATTCTTAGTAATAAGTTCTGACAAGTTAGAGAATATTGATTTTAGTAGAAATCTGTATTTCATTTTTGTGAGAGAAGCCGTATAGTACCTATCTAAGAACAAAGAGATTCAAGTTCTAGTCCTGACTTTGCCATTATTGATGATCATTGTGGGATACAACTCTTCTTATCTGCCTTAGTTTATACTTTCAAAGGGGGAGAAGTCTGGACTCCCCCTCCAAAAGTATAAACTAAGGTGGATAAGAAGAGTGATCTCTAGTAGCCATTGACATTGAGATAATAGTTTCACTAACATATCATCCCTAAGGAAACTTAGTAGCGATTCTTGCTTCTATTGTTTCCACCCGCCCCCATACTAGGAATTGAACCCAGAGCCCTGCACATCCTAGGCAAGTTTACTACCACTGAGCCACATCCTCAGCCCTTTTTTTTTTTTTTTCTAATTATTATTTTATTTTGAGATGGGGGTCTTGCTAAGTTGCCCAGGCTGACCTTGAACTTGGAATCATCCTGCCTCAGCCTCCTAAGTACCTGGGATTATGGGCATGTGCCACTGCCCCCAGCTTTGGTTGTGATTCTTACCCCCTCCCAAACAAATTACATTTGGGTTGGCTTGGGTTTTAGATGATGGATGGCCCTGGAGAGAATGATCCAGATTTGAAGCCTGCAGACCACCCTCGCTTCTGTGAAGAGATAAAGAGGAACCTGCCCCCCTACGTGGCACACTTCACTCGAGTGTTTCAGAACAAAGCATTCCATGTCTACAAGCTGACCAGGAGCAAGTAATGGAGATCTCTGTCCAATCTCTGTTTTGACACACTGAGACTCCCACGTAAGGAACTGTGGTAGCTGACGCTTCCTGTGTGGTGGGCAGCCTGCCCTGAAAGCTGTGCTGTGAGGGTGTCCTGCAGATGTTTACACAGCATTACTATCTTTGGAAGCATCTTGGCAAGCTTAAGTCTGTCTTTGTCTAGTCCCTCGTTTCCATTAATGATCGTTAGCTTAATGGGTTTCACATGCCTGAGCTAGGATTTTGTTGTTGGGGAGAGTGGTGTGCTTTCCGCAGATGACCTGTACAACTACATGCCATGCCAGAAAGTGAGATCCCATCAGGATTTGAAATGCTTTGATTTTCGGTGGACTTAAGACAGCACTGGTTGAGTGTAATTGAGAGGATGTATAATTAAATTATTTAATATTATTTCACTAGTGAAAACCAATCAGTGGCTTTTTTAAAAAAAAAAAAAAAAACTCTTTATTGTGCTGTTTCACCTTAAAATTTTATAATGTTTTCCAACAATTGTGCTTTTAACGTGAAAAAAAAAATCATGTTAGCTCTTTATATGTATCTTAAACATTTCGTGTATTCTCTTTGAAATCTTATATGTTCAATAGTATGTGTCATACATTGAGAGAGAGAGAGTGTGTGTGTGTGTTTGTGTGAGAATGCTAGGCACAGAAGAAGTATAAGTTCTAGATTGTAAGTCCTGAAAGGGGCAGAAGTGGATATAGTCAAGTAGAATTTGTTTAGTAAACAGCAAGACTGTTTACTCTTATTATTATAAACCTTATTGATACTCTTCAGTCTCTCTTGCAAGTAAAATAGTTCTGCTTCATTTCTTACCCATTTCAATTTACTGGGTTTGCAAAATTTTGTAAACTTTTTGTGTTTTTAGCCTTTGTATTTTTTACAGCCTAGAACCTTGCAAAGCCTGAATATTTTTTCAATGTTGTATCTTGACTAGTTCATTAATACAGTATTTTTGGCAGATAGCATTTTCATACCAGGTTTGACTTGGGGTCTCCAATCTTATCATGTGGGCTCTGGTAATGTTATTGTTTTCCTCACTAAAAGGTAACCAAGTGCCTCTAAGTCATGCTTATTTGTAAACAACAAAGGGGTTATATGTACCTGCTCAAAATTTTTTGATAATTGCTTTTATACTTCATTTCTAATGATAGGGGGATGTGTACAAGTTGCTGATAAAAGCATATTGTCCATTTAATTAAATCAACGTGGCTAATGAAATTAACTTTCTCCCCCGTTCTTGCCAGTTGGAGATGATTTAAATGTTTCTCCTTGTGGTTGTATTGAAGTAAATTGCCATAGGCGTCAAGATGGACAGCATCGCATGTTCAGATGATTTTATATTCAGTTACTACTTATTAGGCAGCATTCAAAAAAAATTTACATTGTCTTTTTGGACACAAGAATACCCGGCTGTTATTAAATTATGCAACTGAAATTCCTGAATTATATCTTTCCTGTATCCCTTAATAAGGTTGGAGACCACTGCAGTTTAGGATAATACAATAATAAAACATTTTAATCAGTACTAAAACTCTAATTAAGCCAGTAATGATGCATGTCTGTTGTAGCTGACAGCATGGGTCAGTATATCCTTCGGCGAGTGCCTTACTCTAATTGAAACCAAGCACATGTAAGGTACAAGATGTTGAGACTACGTGATTTCATTTAAAAAAAAAAAAAATCTCTGTTACTTTTTCATGTATATTTAAATCTATTTTAAATATTCCTATTTGTATTAGTCTAAGCATTTGAGTACTTAGAGTCTCAGTATACAAGAATCATGTACTTAAATTTGTATGCTTGTCATCGCACAGTGATGGCGTAGTGATTTTTTTTCATAATGCCATTGTTGCCAACACATTGAGTGTTCAGTCTTCAGTGAAAATATAAAGTGCCAAAAAGTCATGCAAGACGGAATCCATGCATACATTCTTTCCAAGACACTGTGACCATGTACAGTACCATGGTAGATTTTTTTAGCACTTGTCAGAATTCTTTCTTTTATGACCTTCTCATTGGAGCATACAGTAAAAAAAGCATCTGATTCTGGCTCTGGCTTTCAGCATCCCTGCAAGCCAGAGCAGGAGACTTGTGGCCTAAACTCCCTGTCACACAGGCCTTGTAGCTGTTTAATGTGTGGTAATAACCTCAAACGAAGGCTCTGTTTTTGTGAATAGACAAACATCAGATTTTGCTTCTTAGTTCCCAAAGAGAAACTCTAAGTACAATAGAAGTGCTCTTAACTGACTCAGCTTATCACTCCACAGAGCCCTGGAGTCTCCATCCCTCTGCAGCTACCTGCTCCAGCCCAGCACAGCCAGGTGCCACTCCCTGGTGCTCCCAACACTCCTGCTCCCTCCCGCCTTCTGTTTCATTCCCACACCAGACCTCGACATGTGAGTTCCTCTGATTATAAGTACACAACTCAGTCAGCTGTGTATAAGCCTAGGAAACATGGATGTGAAAGAGTTATTTCTGTAAAAATTAAGTTGACCGTTTTGATGTGGAAACACTTCAACTGCTAATAAAAATCACTTTTAAATTTAATGTGGTTAACAAAATCATGAAATACTGAGGGAAACATAAAAATCAAGAAAATTTCTGAACTTAGATTGCATCGCAGATTTTTCTATGTACTCATTCTGCCTTTTAAAAGTCTGAACCAATAGGAAGGTGGTCAGATGTACCCAAATCATGTTATCGGTATGATTTGTACAAGAAGTGAACGACAGTCACTGAACCCTCATGCAGAAGAAAGTCCTTATTAGCCTCACATCAAAAGATTAGCAGATGAAGGACTGGGGGTGCAGCTCAGTATAGGAGCATTTGCCTCACATGTGCAAAGGCCGGGGTTCCTTCCCCAGCACCGGGGAGGAAAGAAAGAAAGAAAAGATGGGCGAATGAAAGTACATTTGTACGTTGCAGGTAATGCTTCCCTACTTGAACCTAGGTACTTTGTTAAATGACCAGCTATAAGTACAGATCACAATGACTCGTAGAGATTCTACTCCAGTAGAAAGGCCCTGGGGACACTTTCATTACAGGCATTTATAGGATAGGGCTTCATTTCAGATGTGTTGGCCAAGAATGTAATAAAGGTTTATCTAGGCTGCTCATTGTCTCTTAAGGATGATCTGACTGACCTGTGTGAATTGACCTTAATAAGTTGGTTTTGTGTGTGTGTGTGTGTGTGTGTGTGTGTGTGTGTGGTGTTGGGTGGGTGCTGCCAGGGCAAGGGCATGTGTAAATATTTCATCAGATCTGCATCTTTATTTCACAATTAACTAGAAAATGTTTGTTCTGATTCGTATTAACTTTGACTAAGATGTTAAAAATTTAGCTCATCGTTGGCCCAAATCTACAGAATTATCATAGAAATATTTAATTTTAAAATGTTGATTCAATCCTTAGAGTTAATAGGATGATAATAAAATGCGCTCAGATCATGTATCTTGGTTAACATGCTCCCAAATGCTCCATATATGACGACCTTTTGACCTAGAAGAGAAAGCTTGTCTGTTCATGGAAGAAGAGTCTTTTTAAGGTGAGAAAGTGGCTTACTCTCTTGTGACAACTGATTTTCTGTTTTTTACATCCTATGGGTAAAATCTTACAAAGAGCTTTTATATAAGTTGTACTGAATTGTATGGAGATTATATACTAAATAAAGCTCTTTTAGATTACACAAGATGAGTGTGTTTCATTTCTTTGAAGGCCAAAATCCAAGGAACCTATTTATTTAAAGTGCAATAACTGTGTGCTAAATAGAGTAAATCACTAATCATTGTTAATGTTGAAGGAGTTTGTTTTTTTTTTAACTTGGATTTCAGTTTGATAGCTGCTTATTTGTTCATTCAAATCATTTAGATTGCTAAAGAGAAGGCTTCTGTGTTACTGAGCTTCTCATCACTGGGACCAAGAACCACTTAGAGGAGGAAGAGGTTTATTGAGGGCTCATAGTTTTAAAGGTCTCAGTCCATGTAGGCTGACTCCAGTGCTCAGGGCCTGAAGGGAGGCATGGTAGGTGGGCACAGGAGAGAAAAGTTGTTCAGCTCAAGACAGCTGGAAAACAGAGAAAGGATACGAGGAGGACCAGGAGAGAGAGAGTCCCCCAGGTCATGTCCCCACTAACCTACTTCCTCCAGCCATGCCCTACCTGCCTATCATTATTACCCATTAACTCATTTGAAACTATTCACCCTCCAATGGATGATCCACTGTTGGGATCACAGCTCTCATGATCTGCTCATTTCACCTGTGAACACTGTTGCACTTCCTGACACGTGAGCTTTGGGGAGTACATTCAGTATTCAAACCATAACATCTGCTATCAGTAAAATTTGAGCCGGAAGATATAAATTATTTCTGTTTTAACCTTAAAATAGTTTCTACTTCATTGTTATCAACCGTTAGTAATTCAGGAAGATGGGTGATAGTACATATTTTTGGTAAGAGTATATGGAGACAAACATACTTGACTGTTGTGTCGTTCAAAACAAGTCAAAATTCCAGGCAGAAATTGTCAGAAAAACAAATACAAGAAACTGGCAGTGGGATCTCACATATCCTGTTCTAGTGAAGTATGAATTACAGACAGTATACGTAAGTGGAAGGGGATGTGAAGGAACTGGATGTGGTTTGGCACAGGACAACCAGGCACTTGGCAGACTAAATGCTTTTTCTCTGCTCCTCCTTTCAGAAAAACTATCTGATATGCATTTCATGGGCCTTTTCGGTTAATTTAATATTTAGAAGTTTGCTACATAGGCTTGATCTTAAAATGCACATAATATAGATACAACACAATGTGAAATCAATGCCGTCGATTGCAACCAACAGTTAAAGGAAGGAATGAAGGGAGAGGGGAAGAGAGATCTACACGGTAAATAAAGGTATTGTTTTATGTGATATTTTTTTCAGTTATACATTGTAGGTATTGGTATGCTGGGATGTGATAGAGAGTACAATTTTTACTGTGAGTTTTACCTTACATCCCGGGGTGTTCTGGGAGGATGGCAACTTGAACTTCTCTGTTCTTGTTTGTCCCTTAGTCAACTCTAGGAGAACTGTCTGAACACTTATGATATAAACATATTCACAAATAATACCAGGTGCAATATGGGCATTTTGTTATTTTTAAATCCTTTTAAAAATATATAGTGAAATATTTATAGACAAGATTATATGCCAAAATTATATACCAAAATTATTTTGTGGGTCATCTGGAAGAAATGAGATTGGCCAAGTGATACAATTAGTTGGGAATTTTTTGTAATCAAAAGATAGAAATTGGAACCAACTAAATAAATGAGGAAGTTAAAAATATTTAAATGATAAAAACTGAAATCAGAAATAGTAGAAAGGATAAATCAATCCAAGCTCCAGTTCTTTCTAAAAGACAAATGAAATAAACACTTTGTAAACCTGATTTAAAAAAAAAAAAAAGGTGAAAACATGTAATATTCAGACTGGGTGAAATAAGATATAATCCCAGAATCAGGAATGATAAAATAAAGTATATGAGAAAACTACACGAAATTCTGTGACAAAAAAAATAAATTGAAAACTTTCAGGAAACAGATGATTTCTTAACAAAATAGAAGTTAACTTGAGTAGACAAGAATCATATAATATCTGAAAAAGAGTTCAAGGGACATTAATATAGGTACATGCAAAAATCTGTTTTAAAAGAGGTGACAACACTGGGCATAGTGATGCACACAACTCAAGAGGCTGAGGCAGGAGGAACTCAAGTTCGAGGCCAGCCTCAGCAATTTAGTGAGGCCTTAAGCAATTTAGTGAGACCTTGTTTTAGTCAGCTGTTCAGCTGCTGTGACCGTGAGACCCGACAAGAACAATCAGAAGAGAAAAAGTTTATTTGGGGACTTAAAGTTTCAGAGGTCTCAGTCCATAGATGGCCAACCCCACTGCCCTGGGCCTGACTGAGGTAAGGCAGGACATTACAGGAAAGCAGCTCGGGACATGGCACAAGGAAGTGGAGGCAGAGAGAGCTCCACTCACTATGGATAAAATATAAACCCAAAAGCATGCCCCAAGCGAACCACTTTCCGAAACATCTGAAATTTGAAGGACCTCTTCAAGCTCATACAAGTTAATAAGCAGAATTAATTTACTTAGGCTTGTAGGACTGAGGTCATCAGCACCTCAAGGCCACCCCTATTCATAGGCAGAGGCTGTGCCTCTCCAAAGACAGCAGGAACATCTCCACGAATGGTCCAGTTCTCTTTAAGGGCTTTAAGTCAGACCCACCCAGTATAATCTTCCTTTTTATTAACTCAAAATTTGGTTTGGGACCTGAATTATACCTGAAAAATCCCTTCACCTTTGCCATGCAGCATAGCCTAGTTGTGGGAGGGACACCCATCATAGTCACAGGTCCCACCTACACCCAAGGGGAGAGTCCTATACAGGGCATTCCTATGAGGGGTGGGAGTCTTGGGAACCATCCTAGAATTCGTCCTAGGATGAAGTTTTTTTTTTTTAAAAAAAAGGGTAGTTTGAAAGACAGGTCTAGCTACAACTGAGTATTTGGAAGCACCTAACAAAGTTACAAAGTTTTAGAGAACAGAAACAGAGGAGTCCTTTCCAAGGAGTCTCTTCCAAGGTGTAGCACAGGAAAATGGAGCCTAAGCAGAGTATGGCAGGCTTGCGGGAGGAAACAGATTGGAGTTCATGTCTGCTGAGGTGGCTGGGATTGGGCAAGGGTTTGGAGGGGCAGAACATTGGAAATAAGTAAGTTGCAACAAAGAAAACCTGAGAATTTCTCAATGGATCTATAACCAATTCCTAACCTGCTCAGGTATGGTTTGGTAGAGAAGATCTGATAAGTGGCAGATTTCACAGGTTACCTAATGCTCAGGAGACATTGGAATTGGGGCCCATCCAGGGCTGAATTCACGTTGGTAAATCTCCCATCCATTCAGTTGAGACCCTAAAGGGGGTATAACTCATCCTGAGAGAGGAAACTATTATCCAAATTGCCTTTCAGAAGCAAATGTAAATGTGCTATTGTGTTAAGTCACTTCCATCACTGACAAAACACTCAAGATGGATCATCAAATTAAAAGGAGGAAAGATTTATTTTGGCTCAAGGTTTTAGAGGTTTCAGTCCATGGTTGCTTTGCACTGTTGCTTTGGACCTATGATGGAACAGAACATGAGAGGACCACATGGTAGAGATTACCCATTCACATCATGACAGGAAGCAGAGAGGAAGAGAAAGGGCCCAAAATCCCAAATCCCCTCCACGGGTACACCCCCAGTGACCTAACTTCCTGCAAATAGGCCCTATCAAAGGTTCCACCAGTACCCAGTTGTGACACAGGCTGGGAACCAGTCTTTAACACAGGGGCCTTTGGGGAACATTTCAAATCCAAACTATAGTGGCTATGAAGGATGATAACCTCATCTGTGGCCTCAATTTATCTCTAAAAATTTTACATGCACTGTGTAGCACTCAATCAAAAATAACTAGGAATAATTTTAAAAAAACAAAATTGAAATGGAAGGAGCCACAGGCAAATTATAAATTAGAGTCTTAAAGCAGACTTTCATATAACTATGTTTATATTCAGGAAATTAAATGACAAGATGAAGAATTTAAGTATGAAGAACCAAAAACTATAAAATAGAACAAAATGGAAATACTAGAACTTAAAAGTGTGACAAATTACATATTCATTTTTGGGTTAAAGAGCAAATTAGACACAGCCAAAGAGAGAACTGATAAATTGGACAGTAGTTTAAAAGAAAATTTCCAAGCTAAAAGGTAAAAATCAAAGGAAAGAGCATGAAACTTATTTTAGAATATGTCCCTTTATCTTGTAGGTATAAATAAAGTCCCACAAGGAGAGGAAATTGTGGGTCTGTGTGATTTTGTGCAAGCCACTTGTCTTAATCCATTTTGTGCTGCTATAACCCAATATGAAATCAGGTAATTTATAATGAATAGAAATGTATTTCCTTATAGTTCAGGAAACTGGAAAATCAAGATCAAGTTACCTCCAGCACCTGGACAGGGTGTTCTTGATGAATCATGACATCACAGAAGGGGTCAAGTGACAGAAGGGCAAATAGAGGGCAAGAGTAAGACAAAAGGAGGTCAGACTTGTCCTTTTAGAAGGAACCCACTCCCATGATAATGGCATTTCTGCATTCATGACATCAGAAACCTCATGACCTAATCCCCTCTTGAAGATCCCTCCCCTTAGCATTATCACATTGGGGATTAAGTTTCCAACCTACTTGTTGAGGGTCACATTCAAACCATAGTGCTACCTTTATTCCTAGCTTCAGTTCTTCTTTTGTAATTGGGGGTGTAATAATCTGCCCATAAGGTTGTTGGGCATGTTAAATGATGTTACATTTAAAGCTCTAGCTCCAATACCCAGCACATGGTAAGTACAATCAATGGAAGCTGCAGAATATCATCATCATTATCAAAACTGGAATGTGAAAAAGTGTGAAGAACAAAGTTACATGTGAAACGGGGACTAAAAAGCCCTCAGTGATTTCGTGTTAAGTATTGTTGCTGCAGAAAATATCTCACAAACAAAAATAACCACCTTAGGACTTGGAGATTAACAGAACATTTAAAAGACAACCAACTTTGTCTTGAGATATATAGTTGCATTGCAAGAAAAGAGGTGTGTGAGTGTGTGTGTGTGTGTGTGTGTGTGTGTGTAAGAGAGAATAGCCGTGGACAAAGACAGAGACTGGTGGAGATTGATTTTAGAAGAGCCATTATCATTGTTGAAGATAAATGTCAAACCTCTGCCAAGATACACATATTCATAAAGGAGAAGTGGCTGATTGTGTGTGAATCTGCTCAAGAGAGGGAAAAGAGTGAGGGAACATGATTTCAGGACTAGCACAGTAATTAGAACAGCAGTGTGCTAATTAAGGCTCATAAATTTAATGAAACTATTAGCATTTTTTCTCTTGCAAGAAAAGGTGGATTTTTTTTCCCCAGGAAATGACACCTGTGAACAATTATCGCTCTTATTATTGCTATTAAGATTATTTACATAAGTTGTGCTCATTTAGCACTCACTTCTGTTAATGATTTTTTTCCCAACACCTGATCTCACACTAGATTCACTCTGCGGCTAGGAAAGTACTTTGGGGATTACTGATAATGAATAGTATAGCACAAATAGACACAACCACGGTAAGGAAAACTGTGGTACTGTCATTGTGCCATCTTCGTGAGCAGTGCTTTTGTTTAATAGAGAAAAATGCTTCAGAATCTTTTGAGTGTCTGTCTGAGCCTGGATTGTGAACAGAGCCTTCCCACACCAGCTCTGCGAGTCCTCAGTGGACAACCTGCCGAGTCCCTACTCCATGCCTGGGGGAATCTGGGGATATGATATGAGAATAGGTTTATTATAAATATAAATTTAAAAGATCCTATTATTGCACTAAATAAATATGGTTATGATGAGCCTCTAAGAAGGAGTGTACCCGATAGAAAGTTCATATAGTGAGTTATAGAAAAACCTAACCCACATTGACTTAAACCATGAAGGGAATTTTTAAGCACTCCTGTTTTTCAGGCCTTAGGTAAGGCTTAACCTAATGTCCCAGGGATTGAATTTATTCTATTGATGTGTATTGAGACTTGTAGTCACTGGGAACACATTCATGCATGAGAGAGACAAGTTCCATATTCTCATGAGTCTGCATTTTAGAGGAAGATACAGACACAAGAAAATGCCTAATATTTAAAGTAGGACGGTGTAGTAGAGTGTGATTGGGTGGCTACTTGGTGTTAAGTGCTGAGAAAGACTTCTCTAAGGAAATGGTATTCAGGTTAATATTTGAATGACAAGAAGCCCACTTAGCTAAGACTGGAGGAAAAGTTTTCCTGGTAGTTGGACCAGTTGTTACAAAGGCCCTGAGGCAGGAAGGACCTTGGTGTCAATGATAAGGCACTAGGAAGGGAGACAGCAAGAGGAGGATGCAGAAGTCAGACCCCTATGCCACAAAAAAAGAGGCTGAACTGTTTTCCAAATGCAATAGAAAACATGGGAGGGTTTCTTGAACAGGGTAGTGACATTATCTAATTTACGCTTCAAAAAATGTGTCTACGGATGCTGTATTAATTTTCCAATGCCACCACATGAAATGACAAACAACAAAGGCTTGAACAATCACACACGCCTTGTTTCGTAGTGTTGTAGTCAGAAGCCTGGGCACAGCACGGCTCAGCCACTTTCTCTATACAGAATCACACAAGTATGACATCCAGCCTCCCTTCTGGAGGCTCCAGGGATGAGTCCACTTCTGGCTCATTCAGTGTGAAGGTCTGAGGGTCTCATTTCTTTGCTGGTTCTCAGCTAGGGGCCCCCTTAGCTCCTGGAGGCCTCTCTCTGGCCCTTGCTGCTATCCTGCCCGCTGCACACCAGGACCAACCACAAGATGTCAAGTCTTCACACTGACACCTCTCTCCTGCCTCCTCTCCGTTGCATCTTTCTGACTTCAGCCAGGAGAAGGTCCTCACTTTTAAAGGCTCACGTGATTACTCACCTGGTAACAGAGGAGACTCCCGCATCTCAAGGTTAGTGACTTTCATCACATCTACAAAGACCTTTGGCCAAGTAGCATGATATATTCATGGTTCTAGAGATTAGGAAGAGGGCACCTTTGTGGGCAGAAGACGTTAATCTGCCCACCACGGATGCTAGATGGAAAATAGACTTGGGTGAGCTTAGCAGGTAGATTGGAAACAGGGAGCCCAGTCATACGGATTTTTCCATAATCCAAGTAAGAAGTCATGGTGTTTGGGATCACTGTGGTGGTGTAGAAGAGTTGATGGGACTTTCTGGCCAATCAGACATTAGAAATAACAGAAAGGGGGATTAAAGGGTAACACCTGGGTTTTGTCTTGCAGTTTGGGCACATGATGATGGTACATTTTCTTGAGATGGAGAGGTTTGGAATTATAGTCATGATTGGTGTTTTTTGTTTTTAATAATTTTTTTTAGTTGTTGATAGACTTTTATTTATTTATATGTGGTACTGAGAATTGAACCCAGTGCCTCACACATGCCCGGCAAGTGTGCTACCACTGAGCCACAGTCCTAGCCGACGATTGGTGTTTTTTTTATACATATTTAAATTTTTTTATTGATTTTATTTTTTTAAATACATGACAGTGGAATATATTACAATTCCTATTACACATATAGAGCACAATTTTTCATATCTTTGTATAAATATGTTCACACCAATTCATGTCTTTATACATGTACTTGGCTGTTTTTGCATTACAATTTTTCATGTCTCTGTTTGTATATAAAGTAGTAGACACCCAATTCATGTCTTCATACCTGTACTTTGGATAATGATGTCCATCACATTCCACCATCCTTGCTAAACCCCTGCCCCCTCCCTTTTCCTCCCTCCCCTCTTCCCTATCTAGAGTTCATCTATTCATCCCATGTTCCCCCTCCCTACCCCACTATGAGTCAGCCTCCTTATATCAGAGAAAACATTCGGTATTTGTTTTTTTGAGATTGGGTGACTTCACTTAGCATTATCTTCTCCAATGCCATCCATTTACCTGCAAATGCCATGATTTTATTCTCTATTATTGCTGAGTAAAATTCCATTGTGTACATATGCCACATTTTTTTTATCCATTCATCCACTGAAGGGCATCTGGGTTGGCTCCATAGTTTAGCTATTGTGAATTGTGCTGCTGTAAACATTGATGTGGCTGTTGTCTCTGTAGTATGCTGTTTTTAAGTCTTTTGGGTGTAGTCCGAGGAGAGGGATAGCTGGGTCAATGGTGGTTCTGTTCCCAGATTTCCAAGGACTCTCCATACTGCTTTCCATATTGGCTGCACCAATTTGCAGTCCCACCAACAATGTATGAGTGTGCCTTTTTCCCCACATCCTCGCCAGCACTTGTTTGTCTTCATAATGGCTGCCATTCTGACTGGAATGAGATGATATCTTAGAGTAGTTTTGATTTGCATTTCTCTGATTGCTAGAGATGATGAGCATTTTTTCTACAATTGGTATTTAACAAATATTTCTGCTCTTCCATTTTTCCTGAGTCCCTTTATGGCTAGGTGGGGCTTTGTGACTAATTTGGAACAATGATATGGGTCAGAACATTTAACTATCAGCAGGAAATTCTCCAGAACTCTCTCTCCTTGATGGTGCTGCCCCAACAACCTAGGATAAGGATGATGTGGAGTGGAGATTCCTACCAGCTTGCACTCAACAAATAGCATAGGAAATAAACCTCTGTTGATTTAAGTTCCTGAGATTTGGAGGTTGGTTGTTACTGCACCACAATCTTACCTATCCTGACCTGATTTACCTGGGGAGGAGCAGGCCTTTTATAGGAGTCAGGAAAAAAAGCAATGAATTGGCCGTTAGTTAGTTCAGGGTCTCAGTCATTAGTGTGCCCAGAACCTGAGCCTCTCGCCCACCTCACTTTTGTACTTCAGGCATATTAACTTATTAACTCCATTCTCAGGTCTGTTCCTGTTTCTAGAATAGATGTAAGGTACTGTCAAGGTCTACCTGCTCCTGGTCCAAGTTCAGAGGGGAGAGAATATACTACCAGAGAGCACAAAGTTCCCACAGTGAAGCTTGGGAGACACACTATTTCTAATCATAGCTGACACTATGAAAATAATAAGTAACATTTTTTGTCATTGCCATGACTACAATAAGTCACCAGGTAGAGACATATCTGCAAACCTACAGTCACCCTACTTGGAGCACATAAGTTCCCTCTGTTACCCACGTCCCCTTTTTAAGAGTTTGCTTCCTTAACCTCTGCTGAGCAGTCAGGAGGCCACACTCATGATCCCTTTCCAGCTGTGTTTTCCAAGACGGCTATCAGAGTCTCTGAATACTTGGCATTGTGACTCAGGGACTGAAATCAGTCTCCACAGGCAACTTGCATTATGAAGTCATGGGTCAGGAGCAGCTACATGCACATCAGAGCAGACCGAGCCACCTGCAGCCTGCAGTGGAGAGAACCACAAAGTAGTGAGCGTTAAGGACCCAGGTGCCTCCAGGTAGGCACAGAGAGGAAACCTGACCTGGGAACTCACCATGCCCACTCACAGTCCCTCCTGAAGCTCGGCCTTGCTCACCATACTTGGGTTCCATGAACCACCCCTGTCACTTTTCCAATGAACTGCTTCTAGTATGAGCAAATGTCTTTTCCTTGCAGCCAAAGGATCCTGGAAGAAGACACTCGGATGAAGGCAAAAGAGTTGCACTGAATCTGATATTCTTGAGACAGACATCTGATTTGTAATGTTTTCTCTCGTGGTGCCATTTTCATACAGTGAACGTGGTCATTGTCACCCAGAATTCTGATTAATCTCTTTCTACCCTTCTCACCTGCTTTGAAATTCCTAAGGACAGGGACTATTTCATCTTTGTGTCTTCAAGTCCCCAGTGGATGCTCAGAACAAGTGTGGAGTAAAGGTTTATTACACGGGATTCCACAGGTGAGGTCAAGTTCCAATGATGCTCAGCGAGCCATCCTCTGTGGGTTCCAGCCAAGGGAAGGAATGGAAACACAGTGGGGACCATGTTGCCTGGCAAACCAACTTTCCTTCCCATTGTCTATCGAACAATCGGACTGACCTATGGATCTGAAAAGGAATGCGCTTATATGAAAATCTCACTTAAATATGTTGGTACTCAGGCCAACAGCCCCCCTAATGCGGAAGTAACAGAATATATTTATTTGAGGAAATCGTAAAGCGGCTGGGGATCCACCTCAGTGGTAGGGCACTTGCTAGCATGTGCAAGGCCACTGGAAGGAAGGATAGAGGGGAGAAAGAGAGCAAGAGAGGAAAGAAAGTTAGTCAGTTAGTTATAGGATGTGCAAAGAAACAAGAAATTGTAATCCATAAGCAGGAAAAAACACAGGCAGGGGCTTGGGGTTGTGGCTCAGCAGTACAGTGCTTGTCTCGCAAGTGTGAGGCACTGGGTTCAAGTCTCAGCACCACATGAAAATAAATAACAAAAAAAGGTATTGTGTCCATTTACAACTAAAAAAAATTTTTAAAAAAACCACAGGCAGTACAAGTTACCTATAAGATAGCACAGATGTCCTATTTAACAAAGATTTCAAGGCAGTTGTTTAAAATATGTTCAAAGAAGTAAAGGAAACCATGCTTGAATAAGTATGATGACAATCCTTGAACTAAAAAATATCAGTGGAGAGGTAGAAACTAATGCCCCAGCCATTAGGATGACTATTATCAAAAACAAAAGCAGAAAGAATCAAGTGTTGGCAAAGATACAGAGAAATTGGAACTCTCGTGCACTGTTGGTGGGAATGTAAAATATGGAAAGCCATATGGCAATTTCTTAAAAAATTAAAGCTAGAATTTCCACATGATCCAGAAATTCCACTTCGGGGTACATAACAACAACAACACACACAAAAAAAAATTTAAAGCAGGGTTTCAAGAGATATATACCAATGTTCATAGTAGCATTATTCACAATTACTTGGAACATGGAAGAAATCAAAGTGTCCATCTGCAGGTGAATGACACAATGCAATATTAATATCACTCTACCATGAAACAGAAGGAAACCAGGCATATACGTGTAGTCCCAGCTACTCAGGAGGCTGAGACAGGAGGATTTCTGGGCCCCAAAAGTTGGAGGCCAGCCTGAGCAACATAGTAAGATCTGCCTTAAAAAAAAAAAAACCTTCAATATGCTACAATATGTCCCTGAAGGACATTAGGGTCAGTGAAATAAACTAGTTGGGGAAAAAAAAAAACAACACTGTATGGTTCCATTTATCTCAAGATATTAGAATAGTCAAAATTAGAGAGACAGAATGGTGGTTGCTGGTGGGTGGAGGAGATAGGGAGCTATTATTTAATGGGCATATAGTTTTTATTTATAAAATGACAGAAGTTATGGGAGATGGATGGTGGTGATAGTTGCACATTATGAATGTATTTAACACCACGGAACTGTGGGCTCAAAAGCATAAGGTGGTAAATGCTGTTATAAAAAACTGGGAAGAAAGCAGATGGGTAGGAAAAGATATTGCTCAATCCCCCATCCAACACTAGCATAATCTCCACGCTGACACTCATCACAAAACTCTTCAGTGGCAACATGAACATCAGCAAAGTGGACTTGGGGATAATAATTATTACCAGGCACAAAAGGGGATGGTGCACAATAATAAAGGAGTCCATTTATCAAAAAGACACAGCAATCCTGAAAGTGTTTGAACCCAGTAACAAAACTTCAGAATAAATGAAGCAAAAACGAACATCACTGAAAGAATAAATAAATTAGTCTTGAAATATAATTAAAGATGTCAACACTGCTCTCATTAATCAATTGAACAAACACAGAAGACTTGATTCTCAACCAACTGGATCTAATGGACATTTATTTAGAAGATCGCTCTGTTCGACAGAAGAACACGCATTCTCTGTAAGGGCTCATAGGACTTTCAACAACATGCACTGCAGATTGTTCACAAAGCAGGTCCCCGTAGGTTGACAGGGATTGAAGTCATGCAAAGGGTGTTCTCTGGAAATAAAGGAATTAGATTGGATATCAATAACAGAATGATATCTAGAACACCCACAAATGTTTGGAAATTAAAAAACATGAATTTTCAAATAATAATCCCTGGCCCCTCACTCCCCCAAAAAGCTAAAGGGAAATTAGAAAAAAATCTTGAACTGAACAAAAAAAGAACACGTAACCTATCAATATATGTGGGGTGTAGCTAAAGCAGAGAATAAAGGAAGTTTTATAGCTTCAAATGCTTCTTTAGGAAAGAAAATGAGTTAGAACAAATGACCGTCTACCCTATGAAACGAGATAGGACAAATTAAAAGAGCACAAGGGAGAGCTGAAGGACCAGGGATATAGCTCAGTTGGTAGGGTGCTTGCCTCTCATGCACAAGGCCCTGGGTTCAATCCCCAGCACCACACACACACACACACACAAAGAAACAGAAACATTATGAGGGCTGGGGTAATGACTCAGTGGTAGAGCACTTGCCTCGTATATGTGAGGTATGGGGTTTGATCCTCAGCACCACATAAAAATGAATAAAGATATTATGTACATCTACAACTAAAAAAAAATAAAAAAAGAACACAAGGAAATAATAAGGATTAGTGAGGAAACCGATAAAGTACAAAAAAAGACAAGCAATAGAGAAAAATCAATGACATCAAAACTGGTATTATGGAGAAATCAATAATATTGATAATTAGACTAACTTCTGAAAAAAGAAAGAAGACACAAATGATCCATACCAGGAATAAAACAGGGACATCACTACCGATCTTGCATCATATACTTGGAATTCACAAAGGTTCAAACTTTAAAATGAGACAATAAAATCAAAATGAGACTATTATGAACAACTTTTTTGTCCAAACATTCACAACTTTGATAAACATAAAAATTCTTTTAAAAACAAGTGACCAAAAGTGATTTAAGAAAAAATTAAAATCTAAATATAGCTTTATGTTTCTTTTTTATTATTTTTTTATATTTGTTTTTATGTTTCTTTTTTTAATTTTATGTTTTACACAAGCTTTATGTTTCTCAAAGTAAAAGTTCTCGCGCTTCATTAGGCATCAGGATCATCTAAGTTTGATCCCATTAGTCTGGGTGAGGTGGGGAAGAAAAGTTTAATAGGTTCTTAGATAAATGAAATGCAGCTGACCTATTTACCACACATTGAGAATTATTGTCTTCTCTCTTTCCATTTTCCAAGGGTTTTGTTTTTATTTTTTTCTGCCCCACCCCCCAAGTTCTACTGGGTATAATTGACAAATAAGAATGATAAGTAGCTAGGCACAATGGCGCATGCCTAGAATCCCAGCAGTTCTGGAGGCTGAGACAGGAGGATCACAAGTTCAAAGCCAAACTCAGCGACAATGAGGCACTAAGCAACTCAGTGAGACCCTGTCTCTAAATAAAATACAAAATAAGGCTGGGGATGTGGCTCAGTGGGTAAGTGCCCCTGAGTTCAATCCCCAGTACCTCCCCCCACCCCACCCCCCAAAAAAGAAAGATAGGTGTTTTAGGCGTACAACATGGCATTTTGATAATCATATGCATTCTGAAATGATTACCACAATCAAACTAATTAGCATCCCTTACTTCTTATAATTACTATTTTGTGAGTTTTGATGGAGTGGGGTTGAAGAGAACACATGAGTTTTAACCTTTGTGAGTTCCAAGTATATGATGCAGTATTAATAACTTCAGTCACCAGGCTGTACATGAGATCTCCAGAGCATATGCATCCTACACAACTAAAGTTATTTACCCTTTAATCACTGTTTCCCAATTTCTGTCCCACCCTGCAACCCCTGGCAACCCATCTGCTCCTCTAAGCCTTCATAGTTCAATATTTCTTAGATTCCACATGTAATGTGATAATTCAGTATTATTCCACTTAGCATGAAGTCCTCCAGGTCCATGGGTGCGGACACAAAAGACAGGACTTCCCTCTTTTCTAAGGCTGAATAATATTTCATTATGTGTGTGTGTTTTCTTTATTCATTCATTTCTCAACGCACACTTATGTTGATTCCATATCTTGGCTCTTGTGAATAATGCTATAACAAACATGAGAATGCAGCAATCTCTTTGAGGTCCTGATTTCAGTTACGTTCTGAGGAACCTCCACAATGTTTTCCGTAATGGCTGCTCTAATTTGCATACTCACCAACAGAATCCAAAGTTTCCCTTTTCTCCATGTCACCACCAATAATTGCATATTTATGGAGTATACCATAATAATTCAATATATATGCATATATATATATACATAAACATGGGGCTGGGGCTGGGGCTCAACGGTAGCGCAATTGCCTGGCACTGGGTTTGATTCTCAGCACCATGTATAAATACATAAATAAAATAAAGGTCTATCAACAACTAAAAAAATACACACACACACACACACACACAATGTGCAATGATTGAATCAAGGTAATTAGCAATTCCTACAGGGAATCAGGGTAATTAACATCTGCTTAAATGTATTAATTTTTAACATGTAATAACTGAGAATATTGATAAAGCACAATCCAATATATTCATACACATATACAGTGTGTAACTGATTGAATCAGGGTAATTGATACTTCCATCTTCTTATCATTACTTCGTTTCTCTCTCCTGTTTGTTTATAAAATGTATAATAGGTTATTGTGAACTCTACAGTCCCTCCACTGTGCTATAGAACACTAGAATTTATTTACTTTTAACTATGTTTTGGTACCCATTATCCACCTTACCTTTATCCCTCCAACCACTACCCTTCCCAGCCTCTAGATATCACTACTTACATTCAATATTTTAGCCAGGAGTGGTGGTATAAATTTGTAATCCAAGTGACTGGTGAGGCTGAGACAGGAGGGTTGCAAATTAGAGGCCCCCAGCAACTTAACAAGGCCCCCAGCAACTCAGAGAAACCCTGTCTCAAAATAAAAAATAAAAAGGGCTGGAGATGTGACTCAGTGGTAAAGTGCCCCTGCATTTTACCATTTTCAGGCCACCAGAATTCTTCTCCCTCAATTCTAGTTACAGATTAAAGAGCCTAGATTCCAGGCATATACTCCAGGCATATATGTGGTTAAGAGGTTTGTGGCTCTGTTCTTCCACCCAGGAACACACACAGACATGGCACACTGAGAAAACTTAGCCTCAGTTACCCTCACTCTTTACTTCATCCCTGGTACTAAAAACAAAAAGAAAAAAAACAGATCAACTATTTTTGGCCTCTACATATGAGACAAGCGTTGGCTTTTTCATGACATGTCCAAATGGGGGTGAGGTGGTAATTCACTGTGACTTTGATTTCATTTTGCTTATGATTAGTGATGTCGAACAACTCCTCACGAAACTATTGGCCATCTTTGTGTCTTCTTTGAAGAAATATCTATTCAGGTCCTTTGCCCATTTTTAACTGGGTTATTTGGTTTTGAGAATCAGTGCCTTAATAAAATTATATTTGTTATTAAAAAAAAAAAAAACCTTTCCAGAGAGTTCCATTTCCACATTGGCTGCATGAGGAATTCTGTGAACCTGCTCCCCAGTGAAACGAGCATAACCAGAAAGAGTATTTCTAAAACCCAATCATTTAAAGTTCATGGAAATTGTCTTAAGGGCATACAGCAAATGAAGAAACATTTATTCAAGAAAATCAATTAAAACCTGGTTACAAGAAAAACAACAAGAGTCTGGGGCATGTGAACCAATCTTTTTTTCACCCTACTCCTTCCCAGCTCAACATGAGAGAACCCCACTCTAAGCAGGTCAGCCAAGAATATAAGGCTCCCTCTCCTCCAGCCAAATAGCTGGCTATGGTATCTTTTCAGGAGGGGCAGCCCACCAGCGTTCTTCTCCCCAATTCTAGTTACAGATTAAAGAGGATAGATTCCAGGCATATATGTGGTTAAGAGGTCTGTGGCTCTGTTCTTCCACCCAGGAACACACACAGACATGGCACACTGAGAAAACTTAGCCTCAGTTACCCTCACTCCGACCTATTCATGGGGCTGAGATTCAACACTAGGAAAGACAAGCTGGGAAGACCAGGGTCTACTACCTTTACCCAGTGTCCTCCTAAAGCAGCAGTGTCACTCAAAAGGGAGACCCAGGTCTGGAGTATGGCTCAGAGACTTTCCCCCAGGATGAAGGGCAAACTCTAAGAACAGAAATCTCTGAAGCTCTCCCCAAAAGGAGCTGACTTTATTTTAAACAGTGTAAAGAAGCCTACGCCCAAGAGCCCTCTCAAATGCAATGGAGGGTTTTTTAAGTTAAAGAAGGATGGTAGCTTCATGAGAACCACATGCTAAACTATAGAGTAGCTGGTTGGCCAGAAAGAATGAGGGAAACAGATTCCTACAAAGAGCCTTTCTGGGATCAAGACACTGGCCTCAAGACGACCACTAACAGAATCAGACTTGGGAGCAATTTGGATCCCAGAGCATTGTTGAAATGAAGAGAGAAACCAAATAGCAATCAAGAAGCCTACAGATGGGTGTGGTCATGGGAAGACTGAGGAAAGCCATGCTAAAATCACTGTCATGATAGGGTTGCAGAGCACACGCCCAATGCCGCATGTAACTTTGCAGGGACGCCACTCAAACCATCTAGCCCATCACTAAATAAATAAAAAAGCAAATTACGCAAGTCCTGGGAAGGCAGATAGAATCCACATTATCTAAAATGTCTAATTTTTCAACCAAAAATGATCTAAGATGTACAAAGAAACATGAAAGTGTGAACTGTAAGCAGAAAAAACACAGGTGGTATAACAGCCTGTGAGATAGCCACCATGTCGGATTTGACAAGATTTCAAAGCAGCCTTTTTAAAAATGTTCAAAGAAGTAAAGAAATCATACTTTAAAAAGAATGATGACAATGTCTCATTAAATAAAAGATCAATGGAGAGGTAGAGATTATTTTAAAGAACCAAATGAAAATTCCGGAAGTGGAAAATATAAAAACTGAAATTTTAAAAAATAATAGAGTGGCTCAAAAATAGATTTAAACTGGCAGAAGAATCAACAAATCTGAAGATAGATCAATAGAGATTATGCAACCAGAAAACAGAGAAAGAGAAAATAAAGAAAAAACAAAGAGCCTTACTTTTCTTTGGGACACAATCAAGTATATAAACATAGACCCTGGCATAGTGGTGCACTCCTGTAATCTAGTGACTTGGGAGTCTGAGGTAGGAGGATCTCGAGTTTGAGGCCAGCTTTAACAGCTTAGCAAGGCTCTAAGCAATTTAGCAGGACCCTGTCTCAAAATAAAAAATATAAAGAGCTGGGGATGTGCAAGCATCTCTGGGTTCAATCCCCAGTACCCAAAACAAAAAGCAAACACAAAAACAAAAACACAGTATATGTATAAGTGGAGAATCAGAAGGAGAGAAAGGAAAAACACTGCAATATATATATATATATATATATATATATATATATATATATATATATATATATATAATCTACACACACATACACACACACACAGCAGCTGAAAACTTCCCAGATTCAATGAAAAATATTAATTTGCACATCTAAGATGCTTAACAAATTTCAAGTAAGAGAAACACAGAGTTCACATATAGACACATAACTTTAAGAATGCTGAAGCATGAAAACAAAGAGAAAAAATATCAAAAACTGCAAGAAAAATACTACTTGACATATAAGAAGGAAAACCCAATAAGATTAACAGCTGACCTCTCAACAGAAACAATGGAGGCCAGAAACAGTGGGGTAACATATTCAAAGTGCTTTAAAAAAAAATAACTGCCAACCAAGAATTCTGTAGCCAGCAAACTACTCATAGAAACACGCAGTCTGGACATGGTGGCACATGCCTGTAACTCAGCAGCTTGGGAGACTAAGGCAGGAGGATCTCCAGTTCAAAGCCAGCCTCAACAAAAGCGAGAACCTAAGCAACCCAGTGAGATCCTGTCTATACATAAAATACAAAATAGGCTAGGGATGTGGCTCAGTGGTCGAGTGCTCTTGGGTTCAATTCCTGGTACCCCCCCCCAAAAAAAAAAAACATGAAGAAGAAATTAAGATGTTCCCAGAGAGATAAAAATTGAGAAAAGTCATTGCTATTAGAACTGTCCTCTTAAAAAATACTTCATAGGGAATCCAGGCTAAAATGAAAAGACACTAGAAAATAACTCAACTCCACATAAAGAAATAAGGAACACTAGAAAATGTAACACCACCAGTAAATTTATAGTATAAATGTATTTTTTGCTTATGATTCTTTTTTCCTCCTATTTGATTTAAAAGACAGCTGCAAAAAGCAATAATTATACATCTGGATTTCTTTTTCTTTTTCATACTATTATAAATGAAATATTTCTTTTATAAAAATATTTATTTTTTTAGTTTTAGTTGGACACATACCTTTATTTTTATTTATTTTTATGTGGTGCTGAGGATCAAACCCAGGGCCTCACACATGCTAGGCGAGCACTCTGCTGCTGAGTCACAAACCCAGCCCTGTAAATGAAATTTTTCTTAGCATCATTTCCAGGACGTTCACTGCTAATGTATAGAAGTACTGATGAATTTTTATATTGATCTTATCTCCCGCAACCTAGATGAGCTCTTATTCATTCTAATAGCTTTTTTTAGTAGAATCTTTAGGATGTCATACATAGTCGATTATTCCATTTGCAGTGGATATAGTTTTACTTCTTCATTTTCAATCTGGATGCCTTACAATTCTTTCTCTTTGCTAATTTCCCGAGCCAGAACCTCTAATAAAATGTTAAATGGAGCTAAAAAAAAAAGCAGACATCTTTGCCTTTTTACTGATCTCAGAGGGTGTATTAGTCAGACTTCCATTACTGTAACAAAATCCTGAGGTAATCAACTTATGAAGAGATTGGCTCATGATTTGGAAGATTTCACTCCATGATTGGTCAGTCCGGATGCTTTGGGGTCTGGGTGGGCAGTACATTATGGTGGGGAGCACACTGTGAAGCCAATCCTCTCACCTCACAGCTGAGATGCAAAAAGAGGAAAGAGGAAGAGGAAGGGCCTGGGATCCCACTATCCCCTTCAAGGGCAGGTCCCCCAGTGACCTCTCACTTGTTTCTGCCTCTTAAAGGTTCTGCCACTTCCCAATAGCACCACGTGGTTGGGACCAAGTCTTTACCGTATGGACCTTTGAGGGATATTTATCCAAACGATAGTGGGTGGAGACATTCAGTCTTTTAACCTGAAATATGATATTAGCTGTTGTTCTTTTCTAGGTTCTTTATATCAACTTAAGGAGTTTTATCCCTAGTTTTTTGACCATTTTTATTTTGAAAGATCATTGCCTAAAGATCCATCAGAAGAATATGTTGAGTGAGGTGTATGAGTCTCTAGATGACATTGGTGAATTCTATTTCTTGGATGGCAAGAATGATTTCCACCAGAGACAAACAGAGTAGTCTCATCGCTGTGAGAAAAAAGATCATATTACGATATGGGTGCCCCCATGAAGTATGTTGCTTATCCCCTTGATACTCAAAGGTGCTCTACCACTCTAACACTGCACCACACCTCCAGCCCTCTCCTTTTTTTCTTTAGGTGATGCTGGGGATTGAACCCAGAGCTTTGTGCATGCAAGACAGGCACTCTACCAACTGAGCTATGACCCCAGTCCCCTTTCCTTCTTTATTTTGAGACAGAGTCTTGCTAAGTTGCTAAGGCTGGCAACCAACTTGCTATCTTTCTGCCTCAGCCACTCAAGTCACTGGGATTATGGGTGTGCTCCTTTATACCTGTCTTTTTTATTTTTATGCTAGGGCTAAAGTGGGTGGTCACAAGCTTCAGAAAAGTTAATCACATGTCATCAGGGATTGCAAATTAAAACAGCAGGCTGGTATCACTACATGCCTATTAGACTGGCAAAAATCCAAAACGTCGAGGGCATCACGTGATGGCCAGGACCTGAGCCAACAGAAATCTTCATTCATTTACTGGTGGAGACACGAAATGGTACAGCCACTTTGGAAGACAGTTTGGCAGTTTCTTTTAACTTAAATATGCTCTTCCCACTCAATCCAGCAGGCCCTCTGCTTATTCTTTCATTCAAATGAGTAGAAAATTTAAGTCCACACTAAAGTGTGCACACAGATGTTTATGGAAGATCTATTCAAAAGTGCCAGACTTGGAAGCAACCATGAAATCCTTGGGTAGGAATGAATGAATAATCTGTGGTACATCTAGGCCATGAAATATTATTTGCCACTGAAAAATGAGTGATCCAATCCTGAAAGACATGGAAGGATCTTAGGTACATATTATGAAGTGGAAGAAGGCAATCTGATTGAGTATTCATAGGTTAAAATTTAATACTCATTGTGAGGGATTAAGCAAGTAGAAACTGAATTCTACTATGGTGTTTAGAGGTGGGGCTTTGAGAGGTAAGTAGATCAGGTAAGGTCATCCGTGTGGTACCCATGCTATCCACTCACACATGCTCCCTGTCTCTTGTCACTTCATACCCTGGACCACCTGAGGTCTCAGACAGCTATCTGCAGACTCTCAATGTTGGGCCAAAATAAACCTCTTTTCTTTATAAAACTTGCCCAACAAACTTGGGTGTTGTCACTATTAGTAAGACAAAATGGACTAAGACAGCTACGTAGTGGATGATTCTTTTCCTATATGACATTTTGAAGAAGGCAAACAGAGATAGCAGCTGTGAGGTTAAAGGGGAAGGAGGACTAAATAACTAGAGCACAGAGGATTTTATCTTTTTTAATTGCTTTTATTTTTAAAATACATGATAGCAGAAATACATCACAATTCTTATTACACATATAGAACACAATTTTTCATGTCTCTGTATATAAAGCATATTCATACCAATTCATGTCTTCATACATGTACTTTGGATAATGATGTCCATCACATTCCACCATCATTGATAACCCCCTGCCCCCTCCCTTCCCCTCCCACCCCTCTGCCCTATCTAGAGTTCATCTTTTCCTCCCATGCTCCCGCTTCCTACCCCACTATGAGTCAGTCACCTTATATCAGAGAAAACATTCACCATTTGTTTTGGGGGGGATTGGCTAACTTCACTTAGCATTATCTCCTCCAACTGCATCCATTTACCTGCAAATGCCATGATTTTATTCTCTTTTATTGCTGAGTAATATTCCATTGTGTATATGTGCCACATTTTTTTAATCCATTCGTCTACTGAAGGGCATTTAGGTTGGTTCCACAGTTTAGCTATTGTGAATTGGAGCACAGAGGATTTTAGGGCAGTAAAAATACTATGTATCATGCTATGGTCATGGGTACATAGTATTATACATTTGTCTAAGCCCACAGTGTGTGCTGTACCGAGAGCAAACCCTAATGCAGTGATGGATTTTGAGTGATAATGACATGTCAATGAGGTTTATTATTTGCAATAAATGGACCTCTCTGGCAGAGGATGTTATAATGGAGTAAACTCTGCAGCAGGGGGTAGATGAGAAATCTTTATACTTCCCTCTCTATTTCTCTGTGAATCTAAAACTGCAGTTAAAAATGTCTGTTTTTCAAAGGTCAATTAAATCAGTCATTAACAGACTTACCGCAAAACACACAAAGCAAATAAAATGTAGAGTGAGTGAGCCTAGTGTATACAAGCAACAGAGGAAACCAGCAAGAATAACTACTTTCCATGGTCAAGTTGAGGTTTTTCTAGATTGACAACCATTAAAGGGACCCAGCATATTAGCAGCTGAGATCTCAACATAAATCATTACCTTATTAGTATTTCTGTGATAGTTTAGGTTAATGCAAAACCTCCGTGCACAATATTTTAAGAATTCAAATGCAAAATAATTAGTGAGTTCATCTGTAAATCTAAGCTGCTTTCTATCTGACTCCCCCAAAATGTAATGGCACTTATCACATTAAGATATTTCAAATTAATTTTCCTTTCACATCTATAATGCACTCCATTAAACCTAAGTTATAATGCACATTATTTTCTAATATTTTCTAATATCCTTCTGTGAAAGCACAGAAGCAAAGGATTCTGCCTGGGCGTCGTCATTGCCAGGAGCAGAACCTTGGGCACATTATCTGTGTCTCCGTTTCCTGAACTGTAAATAGACTAAATCAATAGTCTTCTCCCATAGGGTTTCTGAAAGGATTAAATGAGTTAATAATTTAAAGTTCTTAGAACAGTGCCGGGCGCAGAGTAAGCACCTAATAAATATTTATTGCTATTATTAACACAATTTTGACACTTCCTAAAAGGGAGTTTGGCTCTTGTAATTATTCTTTTTACCCTCTGGTATAAAATGTTTACCCCTGATGTGGCTCAACTATGTTTTACTAGAAACATCCCCGCCCCTCCTTTTTTCTGATCGACGCCTGTTTGAAAATACTTTGTGCCGGTCAGCAAAAAAGCGAAGCTCACTTCACAGAGCATTAGCTCTCCTGAACTTTCCAAGTGTGGTCCCAGGGAAGAGCATTTGCCCAGGCCTCCCCACAACATGGAGTCTCCTCCCTCCCTTTCCACATGACTCCCTCCTTCTCTCCTTTCCACTCTCTACTCCAACCTTGCCTTTTAAGAAAGACCTGCCCTTGTCACCCCAGTTCTGTGTCCCACTATGTCAGCATCTATGATTCTGTCTTTGCTTGTTCTTTTTTTTTTTTCTACTAGAGTGTAAGTTTCCAAAGGGCAAGGACTTGATCTTGTTTGCTGCTCTGTTTCTAGAACCTTCTGTAATTAGATTTTCTTCGCTTCCGTAAGTAAAAGAAAGCTCCTGTGTTAGCTTCTCATCACATCAACCAAGAGGAGGAAAGATTTATTTTGGCTCCTGGTTTCAGTCGGTGGTTGGCTGATTCCAAGACACATCATGGTAGGAGGGGATAGGAGAGGGAAACCGCTCAGCTATGGCAGCCAGAAAGCAGAGAGAGACAGAAGGAAAAGAGGTCCGGCACAAGAAGCACCCTTCTGGGGTCTTCCCTCAGTGACCTACTTCCTCCAACTAGGGCCCCCTCCTAAATCTTTCACCTCCTCCCATAATGTCATCAAATTATTAATCCATGATCCATTCATTTCTCAGAAGCCCACTGCTAAACATTGCTGCATTGGGGACCAAGCCTTCAACCCGTGAGTCTTTGGGGGACGCCTCATATCCCAAACCAAAATAGCCCCCTTCTTCCTATCCCCTTGACTTTTCCACTTTTCTTTATAGTATATTTTGTTGACCCATGTGCTTTTTATTTCCCCTTCATAGTACAAGCTCATATCCTCAGTGCCTAGAACACTAGGCACCTATTGGACAATAAATATTTGTTAATGAATAGAGTTGCATTTAATGGAATGCTGTGGTTTGGATGGGGCTTCTCCCCAAAGGTTCATGCATTGGGAGCTTTATCCTCAGTGTGGGGATGTGAGAGGTGGTGGTACCTTTAAGAGGTGGAGCTTAGTGGGAAGAGGTTAAGTCTTTGGGAACATTGCCCTTGAAGAGAGTAGGGTGGTTCTCATGGGATCTTGTCTAGTTCCCCTAAGAGAAAGCCATTATAAAAGAACAAGCCTGGTCCAGGAATTCAGTCACTTCCTGTCTCTCCCATCTGCCATTAGGCCCTCACCAGAGGCTGAACAAAAGACACCACTGAGGCTGTGATTGTGGCTCAGTGGTAGAGCACTCGCCTAGCATGGGTGGGACCCAGGTTCGATCCTCAACACCACATAAAAATAAAGGCATTGTGTTGTGTCCAGCTACACCAAAAAAATTAAAAATTTTTAAAAAGATGCCACTGAATTTAGACCTTTAGACTCCAGAACTTTAAGTTAAGTATATGCACTTTTTAAAACACTACTACCTAGTTTCAGGTTGTTTGTTATAGCAACAGAAAATGGACTCATACATAGAGTCTCATCAAATGTGCTGAAAGGATAAGTTTTCCTAAAGACGTCATGGAAAGACCAAAGGAGGACTAGATCTTCCATGGCCAATCAAAACATCATAAAAAATGTCCTCTAGAAAAAAAGAATACTCATTACCTCTTACATAAGGAAAACTAGTTCTACTATAAATCCATAATCACTAAACTCATACAGGACCCCAGCATAGTGCAGAAATCCTTTTGTGTTATTGATCAACGTATGCTCTTTCTCACTTCCCACAAAAACTTTCTCTAATCTTCTCCCCTCTTTAAAGTAGCCTAGTCTCCTCTCCTTACTACACTGTCAGTCAATAAACCCATGCATGAGTTATCCAATGCTGTGTTAACAAATTACTCCCAAATCTAGTGACTTAAAACATTAAAAAGCATGTGTTCTCTCATAGTTCCTCTCATTGTTCAGGAATTAGGGTATGAAATAGCTGGATGCCTCTGGCTCAAGCTGTCTCAGTAAGTTTCAGGCAAGCTGTCAGTGGGACCTGAGGTCTATCTGAATCCTCAATGGAAGTAGGACCTCTTCCAAGCCTATTCATTTGATTTCTAGCAGTATTCAGTACCTGGTAGTGCTTGGGTTAGAGGACTCCCTCAGTTTCTTGTCTTGTGGGCCTATCCATGGGGGAGCTTGGTTTTCTCAGAGCACACATGCAGACAAGAGGAGGTACTCATTTCTACCTTGGTGGCTTAAAGCTACAGAACTTTATTCTCTCAGTCTGGGGTCCAGAGTCTGAAATGGAGTCTCCCTCTGAAGATTAGATTTAAGGGAGAATTCTTCCTTGCTCTTCCAGCTTCTGATGGCTCCATTAGTTCTTGGCTTATGGCTTCAATCTCTTGGTCCATCTTCCCAGGACCTTCTCCTTGTGCATCTCGAATCTCCCTCTGCTTCCTCTTAGAAGGTCCTAGAATCATCCAGGATGTTCGTAAGACTCCTAATTTAATTATATCCATAAAGACCCTTTTTCTAATGAAGATCACATTCACAGTTTCCAAATGGACATATCTTTTGGGAGCTTCAACCCAGTTCATCTGGCTCAGCAACTGGCACCTTCTTCCATGAGGTTGTTCAAGACAGACACTTCTTACCTCTGTTCATGCTGTCTTTTCACTTGTTCTCAGTATCCAAAGCATCCACAAGTTGTGTTACTACTCAACATACCTAGTCTCTGTTCACTCTGCCTCTTGACTATAGCCTAGTACAAGTTATCATTGCCTCCTCCCGTCAAGAGCTCTAGAGCAACCTTCTGTCCACAGCTTCTCCTATGTCCTGCACCCATTCTCCACAGGGTGCAAAGGGGTTGTTGAAAATGCACATCTCATCACGCTGCCCACCTCCCCTCCAGCCTGCTCACTGCTCTCAGAAATGGTCTAATAACCATAAATAGTCGATATTAAAATCAAAATGTTTTAAGAGGAGGAACTTTAAACTGTGAAGCCCTTAAGATGGTGGTATATAACAGATGAAGAAAAATGTTGTAACAGAACTAAAAAGAGTCACTATAAAAGTTGGTGACTCAATGGAGTTTTACTCAGCCTTAAAGAAGAATGATATTATGGCATTTCCTGGTAAATGGGTGGAATTGAAGAACATCATGCCAAGTGAAATCAGCCAGCCTCTGAAAAATCAGAGGTCAAATGTTTTCTCTCGTATGTGGAAGCTAAAGTGAAATAAAGAAAAGAATAAGAGGAGGAGGAAATATCATAAAGATATAGGGAAGATCAGTAAAGTAAAAGAACAGATTGAGAGGGAGGAGGGATGGGGAAGGAGAGGAAATGCAGAAAGAATTTTTAAACACCATGCTGTGTGCATCTATAAATATACCACAGGGATATAATACCTGCATGTGAGCAGTCCAAATGTATAAGTAGAAAGAACCAACCAAAAATAAATAAATAGATGAGCAAAAAGAAGATCGGTGCAGTAGAGGAAAGAGAATGGGGAGAGGGAGAAATGGAGGGAAACTGGGAGGAACATGAATTAAAAACAAATTCCATGCATATATGATTTTTGTCAGAATGAACCCAACTGCTATGTATAACCATAATACTCTATTTAAAAAAAAATGGTGATCTTGAACTTGGCCTGATCTACATCCAAAAATGTTACACAATGACCTTCCTAGGCCCCTTCTCTAGGTTTATAAGGAAACAAAGTTGCTGGGAACTGACACTAAATAAGCACCTGCCTCCCATCACCACTCATCTCCAAACCGATGCTGAGAAGGCTGGAGTCCCCTCTGAGCATTTCTGCCAGCAGCATTTTAAACCTGTCATCCTGGCTATGCTCATGCTCATCTTTCCTTATAACTCTGCTGCTCTGATACCTGAATGTGAGCTGTCCAAATGACTTCAGAATGAAGTGCCTCCAAGTTGCCAACTTTTATATTCCTGTCACTTCAAAGCAGTCTACTCCAATTTATGTTCTAATAATAGCTAAGTGGAGACCTTATAAGTTCAATGGAAGCAAATCTCTAGCATAAAAAAAAAATGTGGCATTCACCAATCAATCATGAAACACCTTCTGGGTACCCATGGTGTATTCAGCACTGCGCGAATTCTACTCTGGCCTTTAGCAAGGCTTTTGGCCCCCAAACAGGGAGGTAGAATGCAAGGTGATTTTATATACCAGTAAAATGTTCCCTTCACAATTTCTGTTCTTCAGGGTAGGCTCAATCTGTTGCCATAACAAACAGCTCTGAAATCTTAAAATAATTAAAGGATATTTTCTGCTCTTGCTATACATCCAGCAGATTAGCTAGGATTTTCTATCATGCTGTCCAGAAAGAATTTTTAAACATCATGCTATGTGCATCTTTAATATACCACAGGGAATTTTATCTGTATAAAAAAGTAGAGAGAATCAACCAAAAATAAATAAATAGATGAGTCACCATGACCAAGGGAGAGATGGCTTTTTTTTTTTTTTTTAGTCATAGATTACAAGATACCTTTATATTATGTGGTGCTGAGGATTGAACCCAGGGCCTCACACTAGGCAAGCTCTCTGCCACTGAGCTATAGCCCCAGTCCTGAGAGAGGCTTTTGAGGGTCTCATTCCAATAACTAAATGCTCTGGCCTAGATGTGATGCATGTTTGTTTTTTGTTTGTTTGTTTGTTTGTTTTTTACAACTCATTGACCAGAAGAGTTATGTGGCCCCACCCAACCACAAGGGGCCAGACAGTGCACCCCAGAGTGTGCCTGGACACGGGGAGCAATGGAAATAATGGTCAACAGCACTAAACATGACCGTCTATCCTCTGACCATTACATATGTGGACCACCCTTCTTCTCAACAAGCAAAGTAAATCTCTCCCTCCCCTAGAGAAATAATCCCCCAAATCCCACCCAATTAGGGCATCATGATTCAAGTCTGGGACCTCCCTCTGAGTTGTAGAATCTCTTCGGCAGGTCAAAGGGAGCCTTCTCTACATCCAGAGATGAGGGAACAAAAGTTCAGGTTACCCCAAGTTATTGCCCCACTCCCAATATATGGAATAATTATAGGCTAACTGCCATCAACACACCCTTCAGAAAGAGGAAGAATGGAGCTAAAAGAAAATATCACAACAAATCTTGTTTTGCAGATCTTACTTGCCTTTATCTGAGATCCTAGAACCAGGCAGCAGTCTGGACCAAAGACGATTCAGAGTGCTCCCACCACCAGCAGCACCACCACCAAGTGGGTGGGTTATATTTACAGCCCGAGAAAAGGAAGTAACATAAAGAACATGCAAGTGATATAGACACAGCCTCAGTGCTTGGAGCTCAGACCTGTCTTAGTTAACCATGATCAGAACAGTTGGCTACTTGTGATTAACTGAGACTCAGCTACTTGCTTCCAGAATAGGATCTAGACTATTTATACATCGAATTAGGTTACCGTTCATTATGGACAGAGAAACCTTTGGGCCAAACTTAAAATATGTGTTGAGACAGCTTTAGAACAAACTTAATGGAAAGCCCTTAGACACCAACTCGATTTCTCTTTCTTTGGTGTACTTATTGCATTCAGCATGTACATAATAGTGTCAGTGATCAGCCAGGAATCCCTCTAAGCCCGGCACCTATGTTAATTGATTTAATTCTCATTCTACAAACCTACAAGAAACATATTATTATAAACCCCATTTTCTAATGAGAAGTTTTGAGCAATTCATTTGTGCAAGACCCCCCCTGCTAGCACGTATGTGCTGGAATGGGGACCCTGACCCAAGAAGCCTAGCTCCAGAGTTTGCTCCTAACCATTACACTCCCCAGCCTTTGCAATTCTGTCTTTATCTTTAGAGAGTCATTTACAACTCTAAATTCAACTTCAGCTTTAAAATGGAAAGATATCTGCCATGAGAAGTCCATGTTAGTCTTCTAAGGAACAGACTTGTGACTAGAGTTACCAGTGCACAGTGCACCGTGGTGTGCATGTTCAGGGTCCCCCGTACTGTGGTCATTTTCACTCAGAGTGACTCAGAGAGACAGAAATACCTTTTATTGTTGGAGTCCAATGAGAAGATGGCTTTAAGAAAGGCCTCAAATAGAAAACACTTCTGCATTTTGCTTATTGACAGCAAAGAAAAACACCTGTGGACATTTACACACTGGTATGTGTGCAAATGGAGATGGTGTTTATGGAACTAAAGCAGGAAGTAAGAATCCTAGCAGCATGCAAGTCTTAGTTCTGTTTCTCTCTGGGGAGCCCCACATGGCGGTAGACACTTGCCTTATAAAGCTTGTTCAAGTTGGAATTCTGTCCCTTGCAATTAAAATGGTAGATATGCCATCATTTATTCAAGCAATCTCTTATTGAGGCCTTCAAATTTTTCTAATTTTTGCTACAGCAAATAATGCCTGAAAAAGCTTCTTTGTTCTTTGAGCCTGATTGGGTATGTCAATAGAGGGTGATCTTTAAAGTAGATTGCTTTCTACATTTAAAAAGTATTAATGCTTTTTATTTATATATCAATACTTGTAAAAATGCCAGGTATCGTGGTGCACACCTGTAATCCCAGCTACTCAGGAGGCTGAGACAAGAGGATCACAAATTTGAGGCCAACCTCAGCAACTTAGCAAGATCTTGTCTCAAAATAAAAAGGACTGGGATTTAATTCAATGTTAGAGCACCCCTGGGTTCAATCTCAAGTACAATCTCAAGGAAGGAAGGGAGGGAGGGGGGCAGGAAAGAATGAGTCATGGGTAGTAGTAGTAGTATCGTCATAGATATACATCTTGGACAAAAAAGCACTATATGAGTCAGAGGATTACCTTTTATGACAAAGATCACAGTCCACAACACAAATAAACATCACGTACTTTGGTACACCCAATAGTGTAGCTTTGAAATATATGAAGAAAAACTATAAGGCGGACATGGGGCAAGAGGAATGCATAGCAGTAGAGGGAGAAAAATGTACTCCTCCCAAAACCAGTCAGGAAAAGCACATTAATGAGGATGAAGATAGAGAATTTAATTATATTTTATATTCACACATGTACACACATAATTTACATATATGTACACATATTTTATGTGTACATATAAAATTTGTTTTATTTTATTTTGATCATATAATTTTAAATTATTTATATATAATAAATTATAGCCCCAGTCTTAGAAGAAATGCCATAAAGTTTGTGATTGTCTAAAGTTAGGGCTGGGATGAAAAGATCAAAGTATCATAGTGGCACCTCCTCCTCCACAGAAGATCTTAACGAAGCTTCTCCAGAAATCTTCACCATAATTTATTTTAGGACTATCAGCAAAAGAGTCTCTACAAAAGAGGCCAATGTAGGCAAATTTCCTATTTTCCTGTTGCTCTATTTTACTTGGCCACTGGCCTGGGACAAATCAGCACTCCAGGTGCTAAACGCCCCTTTACTAGGTTTTGCAAACATTTATCCAGTATAGTAGTTTGTAAAAGTGTGTTTGCAAATGCAAAATGTGATTTAAAAAAAAAAAAAGACAGATCCTTTAACAAGGCCTCTGGATTTGACCGGGGGCTTCACAGAGATGTCTACCTTTCTAAGATGAGAGAAGTTACCAATTGGGCTCCATGGTTACAGCTGGCAGGGAGAGAAAAGAAAGGGGAGAAGAAGCTCTCCCCTTCTCAGGTGTTGTCCTTGAAGGGTTAACCTGCCCAGAACAGTGAGAGAAAAAGCTGCTTTTATGTGAACTTTAGCAGACTGGGAACTTCTGAGCCCCTCCCCTTACATGCTGGGTATAAAGTTCTGAAACTCCCTGAACTCGGGGTTCAGAGGATTAATTGATTACAGTAAAAGCTGTGCCCTCTGAACCTGGCTGCAGCCAAATAAACTGTTTCTGCTATCTTCGGCGCCTTGCCTCGTCTGTCCCTACAACAGTATCTTTATTAACTTTAAAAATAAAATTTAAATAATTTTCATTTAAACAAAACCTTCAATAATAAAGTGATTCCCTGTATAAAATAATGAAGAAATCAATATGCTCTCCCATTCCTCACCTGCTTGGCACTAGCTGGGAATTTTGTGATCTATTATATTTCCATAATAAGTTAATGTAAAAATATTGTAAGTGAATTCTGCTTCTGTGCTCATAATTTCCAGCCATTTAAACCTAATCATCTTGTTTATTTACATTCAAGGCTCATTGCAAACTTTATTCTGAATACTCACGACTTCTTTATTTTGATTCTTCTTTTTACTACATAATCCATCAACCTAAGTATACGTTTCAAGAAGCATTTATAAGTTCCTGGCTTACCCATTTTGACCCCACCATCACCTATAAATAATTGTCCCATTAACCGTTGGCATCTTGAGTTTTGGAAGAAAGTCAGAAGCCAACCTCAAATTTCCCATGATAAGTTGGCCTTCTCCTGCTCTGGAGCTTTAGAGGATTGGTATTGGTCCTGATGACCTCGTGCTCCTTTGTCTCGTGATAGTGAGAGAATCCTTTTAGTGCGCAATTTCCAGTCATCCTTCTATTTTGTCTGTAAATCTGGTTTTGTTGCATTTGTCTTGCTCTCCTGGTGAAACTCTCTGTGCATTATGTCACTGCTGTCTGCTCCCCCGTGTCCGTCCCAGTCACACTCCCTCACTCTCTGTCCCCTGCACTCAGGTGCTTTCTCTTTGAACCCCTCCTCCATGACAGCGATGCAGATTTGATCCTCAAGTGCTTGGGAGGTGGTTTTCATCTTACCTAGCTTTTCCCTTGAACTCATTCTCCAAGAGCTACTTCCCCCTTCTTTCTGAGGTTTAATGCTCTTGCCTTTAACCTCCTAGGTCTCTTGTTTGAACTCTTGCTCCATAGACACATCCTCTTTAATTTCTTTGAGGAGCTAGAGATGTTTTATCTAAATGTTTCTACAATTGTGAGATTCAGTTATTGGTCAGGGATTGAACTCAGGGGTGCTTAACCACTGAGCCACATGCCCAGACCTTTTTATTTTTTTATTTTAAGATATGGTCTTGTGAAATTGCTTAGAGGCCTTACTACTTTTCTGAGGCTGGCCTTGAATTTGGAACCCTCCTGCCTCAGCCTCCCGAGTTGCTGGGATTACAGGCATGTTCCACTATACCCAGCACAAGTGCATATTCTTAGTCCAAACTCATGCTTCCACTGTCTTGTAATACCTCATTAATTTTGTAAGAGCTCTGCCTAACTCCTGCATTGCTTCCTGTCTGGCATCACCGTACTGGTTTGGCTCTATCTGAGTCCACTTGAGAATTGCATAATGCCATCACGCTCTCTTTCCTGATAAACTGAGCACTGTTTTAGTTCTTCTCTTAGAAAGAGAGGTGAAAAACTAGATGTGAATTATTTAAGTGTGATATCTGTTCACTCCTTTTGCTGCTGTGGCATGGGAGAGGGGGAGTCCACTGGACTCATTGGCTCCCTTGACTTGGGAAGGTTGCCTGCAAATCTTTTCCACTGTTTTCCCCCTGATATTTTAGGCACTTCTCTTTGGAGTAAGATCACATGGCAGAAGTCCCCAGAGCCTGACAGCTCTGGACTGGTTATCTATGAAGTTCCTACAGACTATCTCAATACTTAATGGCTTAGCGTAACTAATTATTCTCTCTCAACAGTTCTGTGGTTCCCTGGGCCTCTATGAGTGGTCCTTGCTCAATGCTGTCACATTTGGATGGCATCTGGGGCTAAAGTCATCTTCTTCATTCACATGTCTGGCACCTGGGCCAGGATGTCTACAACAGCAAGAGGCTGGCAGGGCATCTCTTTCTCCACGTAGCCTTCCCACATGGCTAGCCGGGGCTTTCTCACTGTGTGATCATCTCAGTGTAGATGGACTTCCTACATGGCTACCAGTTCTAAAATGTGCAGGTCAGCCTTTAGACACAACAGCCAAAGAGCTCTTGTTTTTGGTGTGCCTGTGATCTGAATAGGGGTGACAGAGTTCAGAGGAATGCAATAGCTGACTTCAGGGATTAAAACCCCTCTCCTACGTTAGGGCCACAAAGAAAGGTAAGGCACTCGGAGTGTGGGGGTCATAGTAAATCTGTGCTTCTCAAACTTTAAAATGCACTGGTGGTTTTTGATAAACCTGGTGGGGTTTTTAAAAATTTTTTTTTAGTTGTGGTTGGACACAATATTTTTATTTTATTTATTTTTATGTGGTGCTGAGGATCGAACCCAGCCTCTCGCATGTGCTAGGTGAGCGCGCTACCACTGAACCACAACCCCAGCCCCAACCTGGTGGCTTTTGATAAACCAACATGTTATATAACCACCATCATCATTTCAGTGTCACACAAAACAGTTTTCTCTGTCCTAAAAAAAATTCCCCTGTGCTTCACCTAATATACCAATCCCCACTCAAGCCTCTGGGGATCCTTAATCTACTTCCCATTTCTACAGCTTTGCCCTTTCCAGAATGTTATGTAATTGGCGCCACACAGAACATAGCCTTTTCAGACTTGCAACTTCACAGGATTTGTCCCTACCTCCTGTCATAATGATACAAGAACTTTGTTTTTCCTTTGCATAAAGCCAATTAGCTGAGAGAGATGGGGATACCAGCTACCAGGGGAGTTTAGGATGAACCATGTGTGACACAGTTTGTAAACAAAATGTTTTCATGATGTCTTTGAAAGTTCTTTGACAATGTCATATTTTTCTTCTAAAGTACTTGAGGAGGGAGAGAAGTACTCTGAATCATTGCCACTAAAGAGAATCAAATGTCCTTTTCTGTAACAGATCATTTAAGTGTCTTTCTTAAGAGGTGCACCAAGTCCTCTTGCTTGAAGACTTGAGGACTAGTTATTATTTATCTTGAAAACACTTATGTATCTGTACAACTACATAAAAAACTGAGATATAGTTCTAAACTCAATCTCTTTTGCTGATGACCTGTGATGTACACTACATTCTGTAATAATGTTTATTCAATAATAAACATCAAATTAAAAATAAACATCTCTTTGTCTTCTAAAAAAAAAAAGATATGCTTCGAGACATTATGGCACACACCTGTAATTCCAGCAATTGGGAGACTTAAGCAGGAGGATCACAAGTTCAAGGCCACCCTGAGCAACTTTATGAGGCCCTGTCTCATTGGGAGCATGTGCCTAGCATGTGCAAAGCTCTGGATTCAATCCCTGACACATACACACACAAAAATCAGTTGACTACATTTATGGGCCCATTTCTAGGATTTCTAATCGATTGGATTGATATATGTGTCCATTCTGTCACCGATACCATTCTGTCTCGGTTACTATAACTTTATATAAACCCTGGAAATTGAGTGGTATGAGTCTTCTAGCTTTGTTCCCCTGTGGTATCATGTTGATTATTACAGGTCTTTTTCTTTCCAAAGTTGATAATTAGTTTCTAGACATCTACAAAGTAGATATTGATTGTAATTATATTGAATCAAGTCAGGAAAAATTGACATCTTTACAATATTTGAGTCTCCCTGCCATGAATATCTCCATGGAATATCTCCATTTATTTCATCTTCTTTGATTTCTTTTATCAGTGTTTTCTGCACATTTTGTTAGATTTATATCTAAGTATTTATTTTTACTCTTGGTGCTATTTTAAAAGACATTTTTAAATTTTAAATTCAATTGTTCATTGATTCTAGGTAGGAAAACAATCAAAATTTTTATATAGTAATCCAGAATTCTATAATCTTGCTGTACTTCCTGTATTTGCTTATTAGCTCCAGGTACTTTGTAGAGAAATGGTGTTTTTGTATGTTTTTTGTTTGGTTTTAGTTTCATTTTTCTTTCTTTATTTTATTTCCTTCTTTCTTTCTTATTCTTTGAGATTTTCTATATAAATAATCACATTGTCTGTGAATAAAGATATTATTTTTTCCTTTCCTAATTGTACTTTTTTGGTCTTAATTGTACTAGCTACGACTTTCAGTATGGTATTGAATAGGAATTATGAGAAAGGGCTGAGCTATGATGCTCAGTCAGTTAGCTGTACTAAGTTCACTTTCAAATTGCCATATTTTCAATTTATGATGGGTTTGTTGGAATATAACCCCATTGTAAATTGAGAAGCATCTGGACATGATGGTTATTATGCATATTGTATATGTGTATGATGTGCCTACATACATGACAATGATACCGAAAAATTCTAATAATAAGGGAATTGCTAAATAAATGATGTTTGTGTATATAATAGATGGTCATTTAAACATTAAGAATCTTGTTCTCCAAAACAACCACAAGATCTTCAAAAAAATATATCATTAAATGGAAAAAATTTCAGAACCACACAGAGGAAACTAAAAGAAGATGGTGTATCCAGCCTCCTCTGACTGTAAATGCCTAAAAATGACAGATGTACATACTCACACACATCTCTGTCTGTATTTTTACATCTATAAACAGTGCTTAGAAAGGATGGGGTGCTTTCAATGAACCAGCAATTATGAAGAACTCCTGAAACTTGGAAGGCAGATTAGGACTGAATTGGGGGACACACTAGCCTAACATGCCCAGGAATGGATGTCTGTGGAATGTGGAAGCAGCTAAGTTATAGAGGCAAAGGGGGCTCCATGTTCCAGTGGGTGGGCTCTGGGGTGACCTAGGCAGGTCCCCTGGTCAGCTCCCTAGACCATGCCAACCAGGAGCAGGAACAAAGAAGCCGCATTCCTAGGAGTCCACAAAGCTAGGATGGGCTGCATGAAAAAGAACATGCAAAAATGAATTATCCATGCTGCAGAAGAGGAGCAGAGAGCAAGCGGCATGGTAGATGGAAATGTATGCAGAAGCCCAGGATGGGAGGGAGGGCTGAGAGAGGCAGGAGCTTCAACAGCAGTTCAACTGAAATCCAGGAGAAGAAGGTCTAAGGGAGAGGAATGGTGGGAGGGATGATGAAGGAAGAGAAACAAGAGTGAAGAGATACCTGAGTCCACAAGCCAAAGAGTTCACAGACCATCAAGCAGGAAGAATGAAAAGGAGGAGAGAGATTGACAACCCTGAAGAGAAGATCACAGAGCAACTTTTTCAAGGTTTTGAAGGAAATTATCCTGCACATGGAATTCTATTCCTAGCCCAGTATCTTTCAAAACTAAAGGTCAAGGGCTAGGGCTGTAACTCAGTGGTTGAGCCCGCATGTGAGGCCCTGGGTTTAATCTCCAGCACTGAAAAAAGGAAGGAAGGAGGGAAGGACAGGAGAGAGGGAGGGAGGAGAAGGGAAAGAAAGGGGACTAAGGGCTAGAGGAGAAGCATGGACTTTGGGGAGTCAGCAAATACATCCATTAGTTAAGAAAGGTAGTAATACATTTGTATATAAGTCTCACGAAATAGATAATATTCCTGACCACCTTAACAAGGAAATGGGAGGAAGTAAGAGTTAGTAAGGGTCTTACCCTGCAAGAGGGAGCAACATGGATACTGCTAACTCTAAATCTTAGTATAATGTAATCATTCTGTTGGAACATTGATCCACTTATATGGAATCATTGATCCCAAGGAAATCCAGGTGATCACTTCTATGGAACACATCCCTCCCCACAATGAGAGGTCATTTGTACCATCTGCAAAGGTTTGAGTAGACATGCAGTAGTCTGTTGAAGAAATATTTGTGCCTTTCACACGGCTGAAAACTCAAGAGTGTTAGGGAGATGTTTGAAAATGAAACCAAAGGTATCCATGGCCCTGTGCCTAGTGAGGCAGGTTCCGTTGCATTGGGAGTTATTCATGACCAGCAGTGTTTGTTGTGTGCTCTGTGTGTTCTGAGTGAGCTGCATGCTCTAAATCTCTGACTGAACACAGATCAAATCCCAGCTCAGTCCTGCTTCAGCCGCCCCCAGCAGTGCATATAAAAATACTCAAACAACTTAAAAGAACCTTCCACGAGGCTCTTCCCAAATAGTTAATCACCCAGGGTCATCCCACCCTTATTAAACTATGATTTTAAAACACATGGCAATTTTATTTAAATAAAACAAATTTTTGGCAATAAAACCTGATAACTTGCTACTCTAGAATTATTGAATCTGACACATCATAATACCTTACCTCAGTCTCAGAACTATACCGAAAGCCTGGTATGGTGGTGCACTCCTGTATTCCCAGTGACTAAGGAAGCTGAGGCAGGAGGATCACAAGTTTAAGGCCAACCTCAGCAACTTGAACATATCCTGTCTCAAAATTAGAAAATAAAAATGGCTGGGGATATGGCTCAGTAGTTAAGTGCCCCTGGATTCAATCCCTAGTGTGTGTGTGTGTGTGTGTGTGTGTGTACATATATATAGATAGATAGATAGATATACATATAGATAGATATTTATATATATAGTGCAATAGGTAATTTTGATGGTTATTGTATTACCTTTGAATTCTCAGTTTATATTTTATTATTATTTTTTTTTAGTTATCGACAGACACAACATCTTTGTTTGTATGTGGTGCTGAGGATCGAACCCGGGCCGCACACATGCCAGGCGAGCACGCTACGGCTTGAGCCACATCCCCAGCCCTGAATTCTCAGTTTATAAAATAATTCACAGTTTCAGAATCAAACAGGTGAAACAATGTTTTTAAGATGACAAGCTCATCTGGTAAAACTTCCTAAAATTGAGAAGTCCTTTCCTTCTGGTCAATATTCCAATGTGGTATGTTAAATGAAAAAGAAGATTTTGTTTGTAAGATTTTTTTTTTTTTTTTTTTTTGCCAGGGAGAGGGAGCCAGAGAATTCTCCTAAGATGGACAGAAATTGGCTCTATTGGGTTTTAGCTGAATAATTAGCATGGATTCAGTTTCTTATTTGTCATGAGAATGAAAAAGATAAGTGAATCAGGGTTCTGACCATTCTACCCCCAAATACAATTTCTTCATTATAAGGAACAAAACAGAAAAGAAGTTAAAGAACTTCCTTAATAAAAGCAGTGAACTGCCACAAGTCTAATGGACTATTAGAGCCTAGATGAAGATGGAAAATTACCTAATAAAAATTGCAATTTGCATAGATTTGCCCCATAATTACAAAACTTATTAAGCTCCATTTTCCTGATACCATAATGGGGTTCACCTTTCATTTAATGCGATTTGTGATCACTGAATACTGCAGGCAGCAAACGTTGGTAAAATCGAATCCATAATTACATTTTTGGTTCATACGTGGAAGACTGAAATATTCATTAGGTGTTATATATACTATTTGTAAAATAAAGTAGAATGAAAAATCTGGAAGAGAGTTTTCTTCAAACCCTTAAATTCCTTTTCCAGGGCTTTTGGTCCATTGATTCTGTACAGATTAAGGTTACAAAAGGTGATGAAACAGGTAGAGGGGACACTCGCTTTGAATCTGTGTTCATTCAGTCTAATTCAATACAGCAAATGTTGATTAAAATCTTCCCAGATGTGTGGTTCTGTCTGGATTAAGCAGACAGCAATACAGCCAAATATCTGTTTTGTGCTGAACCTTTGGTAGCAACTGCATTATAGTTTTGGGTAGGTTGAGATAAGTTGGCTCCCACCACCCCATGAATCATGTAACCAGTGTCCACATCCTTTCTCAATGTGGCTTTGTGACCTCCCTATCACAAGTGGAAGGATCTTTTTCTCCACCACCTGAATCTCAAGTTGTCCTTGTGACTGATTTTGGCTGGTAGATGGAAGGCCAGGTGATAAAGACTTAGGACTTCCTCTTCTACCTCTTGGAATATTCCTGCTGAAATGTGAGAAAGACTGGGCCAGACTCCTGAGGGATGAGAGACCAGTAGTGAGTGAGGCCCAGCAACAGCCAGCTCTAGGGCCATCTTGGAATCTCAAGCTGCCCAATGAATGAATGCAGTTGAAACAGAAGGAAAACCTGAATAAACCCTCTAGTTTCACCTGCTTTCAGTTAACAGTAAAAATCTAATTCAGAAGCTACATATCATTATATATATGATAAAGCTAAGCTATAGATTATTAGTCTCCCACTAGCTTCATGGTAGATTTGAGTCTCCCACCTCCATCGTTGGCTGAGTGACATATAAACATGCTCTTTTGCAAAATTTGCCATTTCCATGATTGACACACCGAAAGGCAGACAAAGCCAGCCTGCTTTGATAGCACACTTATGTGAGTGACACTAAGTCAGGACAACAGGAGAATCCACCAGCTGAGGGTGGCCAGCCCATGAAGTTGTGAGAAATAATAAATCATTCTTATTTTTAAGCACTAAATTTGGGAGCCGCAGGTAACTGACTCCAAATTCCCAGTTTTCCGGGAGAGAACTTCTATGGTACCAGAAACCATGTCAGTGAGAGTTGACTGTCCAGAACAATCCCTGAAGACACAATGTGTCTTTTTTTTTTTTCCTTTTCATTGCTTTTACAAGTAATTATTGCTGCTAGTTCAAATGTACTGATCCTATTCTCTCCATAGTCACAACAAAATCTAGGATTATAAAACATTTCTAGGATGAAACAGCGTGTGGGTAATGCATGCAGGACTCATTTCAGTGTGTTCCTTGTACCAATGAAGTCTTGCAGAGTGATTCTGAAGAGCTTCCATACTTGCAGACTTCCAACCTGATTGTAATCACGTAGTGGACTCTCAAATATGCAAGTGGATGGGTAGTTTGGTTAATTTATAATGAACCAAAATTCATTGATATTTGTCCAATTTTGTTCAGCTTTGGTTAGGAGGGCAGAGAGGGACTCTCACATGGGAGCTTGTGTGCTCTGAGCTGGTTTCCTGACCTCATGAGGACCCCTGTCCCTTCATGAGGTCCTCATGCCTGGCCACTCCTAACTGCTCCACTCCTTCTTTCCTACCAGACTTGGTTAAGTCTCTCCAGACTGAATACCAAAACTCCTTTCCAATTGGGTTAAATGATGGATCTAGTTGAAGTGTTGGAAAAGGTATCTGAAGCTTGAAAATAAATCCCAACGGCATTTCTTGTAGAAATAGAGAAAGCAATCATGAAATTCATATGGAAAAATAAAAGACCCAGAATAGCAAAAACAATGCTAAGCAGGAAGTGTGAATCAGGCGGTATAGCGATACCAGACTTCAAACTATACTACAGAGCAATAGTAACAAAAACAGCATGGTACTGGTACCAAAACAGACGGGTGGACCAATGGTACAGAATAGAGGACACAGAAACCAATCCACAAAACTACAACTTTCTTATATTTGATAAAGGGGCTAAAAACATGCAATGGAGGAAGGATAGCATCTTCAACAAATGGTGCTGGGAAAACTGGAAATCCATATGCAACAAAATGAACTGAATCCCTTTCTCTCGCCATGCACAAAAGTGAATTCAAAATGGATCAAGGAGCTTGATATCAAATCAGAGACGCGCCGTCTGATAGAAGAAAAAGTTGGCTACGATCTACAGTCGGTGGGGTCGGGCTCCAAATTCCTCAATAGGACACCCATAGCACAAAAGTTAATAACTAGAATCAACAAATGGGACTTAATCAAACTAAAAAGTTTTTTCTCAGCAAAAGAAACAATAAGAGAGGTAAATAGGGAGCCTACACCCTGGGAACAAATCTTTACTCCTCACACTTCAGATAGAGCCCTAATATCCAGAGTATACAAAGAACTCAAAAAATTAGACAATAAGAGAACAAACAACCCAATCAACAAATGGGCCAAGGACCTGAACAGACACTTCTCAGAGGAGGACATACAGTCAATCAACAAGTACATGAAAAAATGCTCAACATCTCTAGCTGTCAGAGAAATGCAAATCAAAACCACCCTAAGATACCATCTCACTCCAGTAAGATTGGCAGCCATTAAGAAGTCAAACAACAACAAGTGCTGGCGAGGATGTGGGGAAAAGGGTACACTTGTACATTGCTGGTGGGACTGCAGATCGGTGCAGCCAATTTGGAAAGCAGTATGGAGATTTCTTGGAAAGTTAGGAATGGAGCCACCATTTGACCCAGCTATTCCCCTTCTTGGTCTGTTCCCTAAAGACCTAAAAAGGGCATGCTACAGGGACACTGCTACATCGATGTTCATAGCAGCACAGTTCACAATAGCAAGACTGTGGAACCAACCTAGATGCCCTTCAATAGACGAATGGATAAAAAAAATGTGGCATTTATACACAATGGAGTATTACTCTGCATTAAAAAATGACAAAATCATAGAATTTACAGGGAAATGGATGGCATTAGAGCAGATTATGCTAAGTGAAGCTAGCCAATCCCTAAAAAACAAATGCCAAATGTCTTCTTTGATATAAGGAGAGTAACTAAGAACAGAGTAGGGATGAAGAGCAGGAGAAGAAGATTAACATTTAACAGGGATGAGAGGTGGCAGGGAAAGGGAGAGAGAAGGGAAATTGCATGGTAATGGAAGGAGACCCTCAGGGTTATACAGTGGAGGAGGTAGAGAGAGAGGAGGGGAGGGGAGGGGAGAGGTGGGGAGGGGGGAGGGTGGAGGACGGGAAAGGCAGCGGAGCACAACAGACACTAGTATGGCAATATGTAAATCAATGGATGTGTAACTGATGTGATTCTGCAATCTGGGTATGGGGTGAAGGTGGGAGTTCATAACCCACTTGAATCAAAGTGTGGAATATGATATGTCAAGAAATTTGTAATGTTTTGAACAACCCACAATAAAAAATTAAAAAAAAAAAAGAAAATAAATACAAATTTGAAAATAGATAAAAGACCTGCTGAATGTTTTTTGCAGGGTAGTGCTGCTCTTGCATCTTTGATTGACTTTCTATCCACAGGGGCTATTTTACAGCTCTGTGAGGGCAGAGGTGACTTCAGAAATTTTTTAGGTAGGCAAATAATGCCAATGGCAAAGAGAACCCCAGCTGTGGTTTGTGGTCCTGCAGGAGAACAATCAGTTTACTATGTAAGCCAGCAAGCCTACCCTAATATTTCTCTTTTTTTAATTTTTTTTTTATTTAAAGAGAGAGAGAGAGAATTTTAATATTTATTTTTTCTTTAGTTTTCGGCGGACACAACATCTTTGTTTGTATGTGGTGCTGAGGATCGAACCCGGGCTGCACGCATGCCAGGCGAGCGCGCTACCACTTGAGCCACATCCCCAGCCCCCTCTAATATTTCTCTATTAACTTGTCTAAAATATCCAGTCCCCGGCTGGGGCTGTAGCTCAGTGGCAGAGCGTTTGCCTAGCATGTGTGAGGCACTAAGTTCGATCTTTAGCACTGCATAAAAATAAACAAATAAAATAAAGGCATTCTGTCCATATACAACTATAAAAAATGGGGCAGAGGGGGATAAGAACAATAGACTCACCCAAACAGATTTTGAAGATAAAGCTGGGGTCAGGTGGAGTGCTACTCTCTAATGGAGAAGCAGATCAGAAGAGTTACTCCAGCAATCTTTATTTATGTATGTCTCATTATCAAGGTTAAATACTATACAAGCATTATTCTTTGTATTCAGGAAAGTTACAGAAACTAGAAATATCTATGTAGCTTTTCCACAGTTGCAAAGTGCAATGTTAGGAGCTCTGTGTAATGCTCAAGAAGGTCCATTGTTTAAAGTTACTCTTAAGCAGGCAGGCTCAGGAGTAGCAGAGCTGGTGAAACATTGTGGTTGTCTAGCAAGCGAATTCCTCTGTTCCCAGGAGCTATGTGCCTGAGATCAAGGTGGAAGCTTTTAAGCCTCCTCATGCAAGGCATTACCAAAGGAGCTAGGGCATCCTGTGCCTTTGCATAGAAACATTCCAAGGCACCGGGCATGTCACAGCCATAAAGTCATCAGAGACCCCCATCTCAGACACTTCTCTCCTGTTCTCCGCATCCACCAACAGAGCAGAAATGCTTCTCTACCACACACTTACAAACAAAATAAATTTCCCTATATTTTCACATTTAAGGTAGTCTGATAGATGACAGGGATATTTTTGCTAGTTTGTTTATATTTCTTTGATTCATATACTGAGCACCTTTTACTGTATTTTTATTATCTACTTTTAAAATCCCCACACACATTCTGGATGTTGACACTTTGTCATGTGTCACAAATATGTAAGTGGGTTTTTTAATATTTATTTTTTAGGTGTAGATGGACACAACACAATGCCTTTATTTTTTTTAATGTGGTGTTGAGGATCGAACCCGGGTCCTGTCCATGCGAGGCAAGCGCTCTACCGCTGGGCCACAGTCCCAGCCCTATGTATGCGGTTTTGTTATTTGTTTTTTTTTTAACTTTATTGACAGTGTTTGCATGTTTTAAAATTGGGGATCCCTTCCTTTTTTCTTCTATTGCTTCTAGGTTTCTTTTCTTCCTCTCAAATCATGAAAACATGCTCTTGTATTTATTTTCTTTTGATACCTTAGCAATTATTTTACTCTCAAGATTTTTAATCCATTCAGACTTTTGTGAATAGCAGAGATGTAATTTCTCCCCAAGTGGATAAGTCAGTTGTCCTGGCAACCTTTATGGCCTAATCAATGAACCAATTCACTAAAAGCAAAATACAATTATGCGAGAAAGGGATAAGAGAGATGCTGGGCAGAGGGTTAAAACACAAAAACAAGTCTGCCTTCCAATTTTCTTTTCAAATCTTAGAGCCTGTATTCTAAGAAGAAACAGAAAGTACATGAAGAACCATATCCAGCCAAGAGAACTTGCTTTATTTAAGAAAGAAAGATTTTGTTTCATAGAGGACACCAAACTTCTGGTCTGAGTCCAAGATACCCAGTCATGAGCAGAGCCCCCCATCAGGAAAAATCTCCCAGGAGCAAAGGGAGCCAGTATAGACTGCATGCTGTGAACACTTCCATGGTGAACAGTGACCAGCTTAATACAAAGCCAAGTCCTTTGTTTTGATAAAGCTCAAATGCTTATCTTATAGAGAGAGGTTGTCATGGTAACTCTTTCAGTGACATTGTCTTCAGCAGAGACCAGTTGTGTAAACTCTGGAGAACAATCTTTTCTTCTGTGATGACAATTAAAACCCAACAGGAGTGCTGAACTTGGCTGCACCCCAGTGAAACTCAGGGAGACCTTCCCTGGTTTTCAAAACACTTCAAGAATCCTAAAATAAGGACTTAAAGATATGTGACACTTTTTTCAAAACCTAACCCGATTGATGCTTAGATCAACTGTTTTACTACGTGGATATGAAATAGCAGTAGATTAACATGACAAAATGAATAGTGTCATAATTATAACAATATTATAATAAGATTTCTTTTGTAAAAATATGGGGATATTCAATACTAAGTTAAAATACATGAACCCAAATTAAAATACATCCTCCTCATCTGCAGCTTCTAAAGAATTGTCTTCTGATGTCTTAAACCCATTTTGGAACCAGAGTTACCTGGTGCCTGACAGAGTCAGGCTAATGACCCCTGTTTGAGTGTTCAAAATGTTTAAGGGACAGCAGATTTAAGGAAAGATTATAGAGGTGAGGTCTAGATTATGGGAACCCAAGTAGGTTGGTAAAGCGTTTTGGGGGCCAGCCACGGTGGAAAGCCTGAGCCTGATGGGGTGAGGGAAGGAAGCCTTCTTTTTGGAATCCTGTGAGAAGGAAGGTTCGGGAGAGGGGTCTCTCCAAAGGACCGGTGGCCTCTCATAGAAGACAACTGCCAGATGCAGAATGCAGTTTCTGGAGTTTAAATCCTGCAAAACAAAGTTATGTGCTTTGGTTTCCTCATCTTTAAAATGTTGATACTGATATTACCAATGTCGTAGAGCTCCAGATTAAACTTGATAGTCATACAAACACTTGAAATAGTGTTTGGTGGGTCAAGTAATAGGTCTTCAAACACCTTAGTAAAAACACGTAAGGGAATTATGTGTTGGTAAATTAATTTTGACACTAGAACTTCTAACCCAGCCCACCTGTCGTTCAAGTGTTTTCAACTTTGTAAAGATTTTGAAAATTTACCCCCCACCCCTCATTCGGAGCATGGATGCCCTCAGTCAACAATGAGATACTCCAGTGAACAGAGTTTGCATGACTGGAAACTTTGATAGGTACCCGGAATGCTGTTTTGGATTCTATTTTTTAATTAGCCTCTAGGAAGATTAGTGAAACCAACAGTCAAAGGGGGAAAAAATGTAAATGTTGTTACCTTGAACATACAAAAATGCAAAAGATACCTGTGATAGAAGTTGGGAACTTAGGTAGAAGGAGAGGGAAGGCAAGTTAGAAGATGGATTTCTTTTTTTTTTTTTTTTTAAAGAGAGAGTGAGAGAGAGAGAGGGAGAGAGAGAGAATTTTTTAACATTTATTCTTTAGTTTTCAGCAGACACGACATCTTTGTATGTGGTGCTGAGGATTCAACCCGCACGCATGCCAGGCGAGCGTGCTACCGCTTGAGCCACATCCCCAGCCCAGAAGATGGATTTCTTCACTCCAACTGGTGACAAGCTTAGAAATACTACTCAAATTTGGTGAAACTAGACACAGATATTTCAGTGAGCTATTTAGTGTGACAAAGATAACCACCCCCCCTGTCAACAACAAAAAGTAAATAGGAAAAAGGAGGGAGATAGGGTGAGGAGTCAGTCCATAGCACCTGTGGAGCAGAACTACAGGCACGGTAATTATAGTTGTGGACAGAGACACTAGGAAAAAACAAAGGGAAAATGTTGTAAAGTGTCTGAGAGTAGAAGATCAAGAGGCAGCCATTATAAGAAATTCTCTAAGCTTTTTCCATATTTTTTTATTGATGCATAATAATTATACATAATGGTGGAATCCGTTGTTATATATTCATATATGCACATGATAGAACAATATAATTTGGCCCGTATCATTCCCCAATGTTTCCCCTTCCCCTCCCCTCCTCCCTCCCCTTGATCCCTTTCTATTCTCCACTGATCTCCCCTTCTATTCTCATGAGATTTCCCTCCCCACCCACATTTCTTTTCCATTTTCTTCTCTCGTTTTTCACCTATGAGAGAAAACATACAACATTTGACTTTTTGACTTTGGCTCATTTCACTTAACATAATGTTCTCAAGTTCCATCATCCATTTTCCTGCAAATGACCTAATTTCATTCTTCGTTGTGGCTGAATAAAACCCCCGCCGTGTATTTGTCTACCCATTTATCCATTGATGGACACCTAGGTTGGTTCCATAGTTTGGCTGTTGGGAATTATGCTGCTATAACATGGACAAATGCTTGTTTAAGATTTTCACTATGGACATACATTGATGAGACAATTATAATTTTTCACTCATGATAATTTCATGACACTTGCTTAAAGTACTTACTTAAAGTACTACACTTAAAGTACACTCAGTGTATGGGACCAAATAGGCATCTGTGTGATGAACAACCAACTTGTCAGATGGAACAACGCATCCAGTACACTTCATAAATGTTTAACTGGACAGATGGGAACCAAAGCACAGGCACTGAAGAAAGGTAGTAGCTTTTCCCCAGGAATGAGAGAAGAGGCCTGTTGATGAAGACCATAATAAAAACCTACATGACTTTTTTACTATGGTCCAAATATTGTTCCCTTTCAAATTCATATGATGAAATCCTAAACCCCGAAGTGATGGTATTAGGAAGTGGGTCCTTTGGAAGGTGGGTGCTTCAGGATGAGGATCAGGGTCCTTATAAAGAAAAAGCAGAACCAGGCGTGGTGGTGCAAGCCAGTGATCCCAGCAACTCCAAAGGCTGAGGCAGGAGGATGGCAAGTTCAAGGCCAGCCTCAGCAACTTAGACTCTCAGCAACTTAGCCAGACCCTGTCTCAAAAATAAAAAAAGCAAAACGGACTGGGGATGTAACTCAGTGGTAGAGTGCCCCTGGGTTCAATCCTCAGGGCCAAAATAAAAATAATAAAAGAGAAAGCAGAGAGCTAGGCAGCCTCTTCCACCATGTGAGAGCACAGCTAGAAGATACCATCTATGAGGAAACACCAGCCATTGGATCTGCCTGCACCTTGATCTTGGACTTTCCATCTTCCAGAAATGCAGGGGTAAGGGGACTTCTGTGTATGGTATCTTGTTGTAGCAGCCTGAACAGACTGAGACAACTTCGAACCAAAAGCTGAGTGTTCCCTGGTAGGAGTGAATGCCAATATTCCAAATATTCAGCTGCTCCTCTGAAGGCCTTTCCTGCTAAAAAGAGCCTGAAGGTTTCCATTCTTGTCTAAACTCATTTCTAACCACCCGGGGCACATCTTCTTTGGAATATTGTATTATTTTTCTACTGCATTTATTTGTTGATTGGCATAGTGTGGCTGCAACCAACCTCCCCAGTGTCATAAGTAGGCAAAAGGCAGCCAGAGTCCTAAGTCAAAAGAATTTAAGAAACAAAACATGTTTGCAAAATATGACTTAGACACGAGTGGAAATGGCATTGCAGAAATGGCAAGATTCCATATAAATTGCTTCAGCTGACTGTAGACACTCAATTAGGCACTTAATTATCCTGCAGCCTTATTGATGCCCTATTAGAAGCAGCCCCACCCCTTAGAATCAAACAGAGACAAGCCAGCTCCCTGGAGGAGCCCGTAGGCGGGTCTTGTGCAGCCAGGGTAGACAGCATCAATCAACAGGCCCTGGGCCTCCTCCCCTCCTGTTGTCCCGGTCACACCACTCATTGCACAAGCATTTCCCCCCTGAGAGCCTCTGAAATCTGAATTTTAAATGTGGATTTTCTGTTCAGGACTCCAAAGAGATGATTGCTCTGCATGGCCCCACTGTAAGGATGTTAACCCTTAGCAACAGCCAACCCTCTCAGACTTCCGAGGGTCATCATGCCAGGCTCTTTGATAAGCTGCTTGGAGTCAGACTCTGACTGATGAAGTCTGTTCATGTTCCTATCCCTCCCCCCATTAATAACTCACCTCTACAGGCAGCAGCGCTAGGTCCCTGCCCCTGGTATCCCATTATATGATAATTATACTCAGATCCGTTTTTCATACCCTTTGGACAGAGACATGCTAATTTGGATTCTTAGACATTAAAATCTTATAAAGTTCTCTGGTGAATTTAGGTCCAAATTCTTCATTTGGGTGTTCTACTAGAGAGAAAATATGTAGCTGTTAGCTTTGTACCAAGAACTGAGTTCTTGGTAAATAGGCAAGTGACTCTAATCAGAAGCTTCTCTGCAAAACCAGGGGTTATATCTCATGCCAATTCAACATGTTATTTTTTTAAATTAATCAACTTATTTTAATTAGGTATATCTGACAGCAGAATGCATTTTGATTCATTGTACGCAATTGCAGCACAACTTTACATTTCTATAGATGTACACATATGTGTAATCATACATGTTCCTAGGGTAATGATGTCCATTTCATTCCACCATCTTTCCAGCCCCCACGCACCCTCCCTTTCTTCCCTCCCATTTGCCCAATCAAAGTTCCTCCATTTTTCCCATGCCTCCCCCACTCCCCGTTATGAATCAGCATCCACTTATCAGAGAGAACATACAGCCTTTGTTTTGGGGGGATTGTCTTCATGTTATTTTTCCCCATATCCTTTATTGGAGCATTTGAACATAATGGTGAGCATTTTAGTTGTACATAATGGTGAGTTCACTGTTACATGTTCATACATAAACACAATATAACTATATCAGCACCTTATTTTAAAATGTCTGTCAGAGAAAGACAAATGAAGTAGCTGCCCCAGCACCACCACTTATCTGTTGGGGATACATTCTAAGACCCCCAGTGAATAACTAAAACTGTGGATAGTACCAAAGACTATAGATGAGCACTGAGGTATTGCAACAGTGATTCTGATAATCAGGATGGCTACTAAGTGACTAAGAACCTACTGTACTTGTATGTTCTCACTTATTTTGGAATCTAAGAAAGTCAAACTCATAGAAATAGAAGGAAGGTGGTTTCTAGGGAATGAGAAATAGTAGAAACAGGGAGATGTTGGCCATATGCTACAAAATTTCAGTTATAAAATGAATACATTCTGGCGATCTGTTTAGTGTGGTAACTATAGTTAACAGTAGCATACTGCACACTTGAAGTTTGCTAGGATAGATCTGAAAGGTTCACACACACACAAATGATAACTAGATAAGGTGATGGATGTGTTAATTAGCATGTGGTAAGCATTCACTCTGTGTGTGTGTGTGTGTGTGTGTGTGTGTCATCATCACATCATACACCTTAAATTTACACAATTTAGTTTGTCAAATATATCTCAGTAAAGCTGGGGATGGGACAATGTCCACAATCTATGCACTAACCATCCCCTCACTTGCTCAACAGTCCTCCCCTTCCCAACCTGAAAAACACACTATACAGCAGCAACAAGAACCAGGGGTCCATTGGGCACCTCAGAGAATCATTTACTTAGTTGCTCCTCAGCATCAGAATGTGGCAGAATGGTAAAGGCTCCACCAAATAACCTACACATGCTTGCTCAGAAGACCCACAGCCCAGGCCCAGTCCCCAGCTCTCAGAGCTTCAATAAATGTTGGCCATTGACTAGAAAAGTTATATATATATATATATATATATATATATATATATATACACACACACATATACATATACATACACACATACATACATATATATATGCATATATTTGTAACTAGCTGTATATGATGATTCAATGGGTAAGGGCATTTCAGTTAAGTTCTGCTTGGGAAATATTCTGTGTCTGACGTCCATCAGTCTGCCTGTCTCTCTTTCTCTTTTCCTTACCTTTTCTCTAGAACCCCACAAAGTGAGCTTATTCTGCCTCATCCATTCTCTGAGCATGGCTTATTGTCTTCCCAGCTCCCATTCATTCTGACTCTGTCTCCCCCTGCTGTGTTCCAGGACTCCCCCTTTCCTGGTCTGACTCCCTACCCTATCTGAACTCTCACACTGAACTTCTGGGAACTGATCTCCCTGTGACACCCTTAACATCCTTGTCTCAGTCCCACAGCCCACTTATCAGATTGCCAGGTCCTACCCAAAAGCCACACAGCCCAGCAGACTGTTGGTCATTCAAAGACCATGGCCACTAGCCACGATAGGCCTTTAGGCCACACACCCTCCTCCACCATGCAGTATGCCAGCAGACAGCAGACTGTGGCTCTTGGTGTCTACGACTGGGCAAAGCTATTTCAGGAAAAGATTTTCTCACACATACAAAAATTATTTTTTAAATTTTCTTCCTTTCGTTTTCCGTGTGTGTGTGTGTGTGTGTGTGTGTGTGTGTGTGTGTGTTGCTAGAGATGGAACTGGGGCCTCACACATGATGCCAGGCAAGTACTCCACCACTGAGTTACACCACCCCAACACCCTCCAAAAATTTTTTATAGGTTAATCTTGAAAATCAGGTAGTGGTAGTAGGATAGCAACTAATGGGGATGACAGGGCATTTCAGCCTCATCAGTAATTATACTTTAGGTGCCAAAATAGATACAGAGACCAACTTCATTTCAAACTGGAATTCTGCATGTGGTTCATGATGTACCCAGCCCACTATATTTGCTTTACATAAAATTCAACAAATTACCAAACTCAAGGTTAGGAATCTTGGTATCCTAATTTTCTGTGGTCAGAATAATCAACTATAAATAACTCAGCATTGGGTTTTTGTGCATACCTTGTTCTGAAAGCAAAAGGTTAGAAGACTATCTATGTGTATACTTACTTTGGGTACCAAGAATTGAACTCAGGTGGAGATACCACTAAACTGTGTCCCCAACCCTTTTTATTTTTTTATTTTGAAACAGAGTCACCCTAAATTGCACAGTCCGGCCTTAAACTTGGGATCCTCCTGCCTCAGCCTCTTGAGTTCCTGGAATTACAGTGTAAGCCAATGAACCTGACTTAGAAAAGCTTCTGAATGAATTTTTCAAAAATACTCTAGAAAAACAAAAGAGAAAGAAGTTGAATTCCCTTGAACTAATTCCCATCTTGAAATTGTAAAGCTGACTTCATGTAGGGGCAGAGGTAAAACAGTGACATTCAGAAATGGCACATGTTCCCAGGCAGACAATCAAGGAAGGGAGTAGAGAGAATGTTTAGAGGCAGGGAGGTGAGCCTCAGTGGAGTGATTAGAACTTCAACAGAGGCAAAAAGGATTTGAAATGGTGGAACTTTTAGAACTTGGTTACTGATTGACTGGGGAAATGAAAGTGGAAGGACAGGATGGAATCTATGACATCCTTCCATCCTCTTGGGGAAGGGTAGATAAAGAATTTGGTTTTAGACATGATAGATTTGAGGAAACCTACAGAAGGCCCACAGAGAGAGATGCAGTAGGTAGCTGGACTTTTAGGGAAGAGCAAGATAGGGCTAAAGACACAGATTTGGGAGCCATTGGCAACACAGGGTACAGGAAAGACTGGGAAGAAATGAGATTGCCTAAGGCTGTTCAGGGAGAAAATAGTTAAAACAGACAGCTAGTCGGGGGTCTCAACCTGAGCATCCAAACTAGGGGAAAGGAAGATGGAAAATGGTCCCCCAAGAGAGAAGAAGCACTCAGAAGAAACTAGTGCTGAAACCTGAAATAAACACAGAAGCTGGCAGAGTCACTGACCTCAGGTTAAGGTGGCAAGATTCCACTGCTTTTGGCAATTGAGAGTCACTGGTGACCTCGGCCATAACCCAGAAGTCAAACTTAATTCCTCTTTTTCTGTCACATTCCATGTTGAACCCATCGACATCTCCTTTTGGTTATACATCCAAATGTAACTCAAATCCATCTCCTTCTCCTGGTACCGCTCTTGGTGTCTTGATTCCAGAACGCTGTTATTTCCAACCTGGACTTCATTCTCTATAAGAACCTCTATAATCAATATCAAAAAGGAAATTGGTTGAATTCTGCAGATTTCTAATCATTTGATTTTTTCTTTTCATCTTAGTGAAGCTAAGGAGGAAATTATGATGGTCTCCATAAATGCTGAAAAGATGTATTCAGGGCCACCCCCTAAAGGTTCCCCTTTTGCGTTTATAAGGGCTCTGTTTCTGTTCTTCACATTCGAATAAATCCTACTCCTTTAAAAAAAATAAAATATGTATTCAACATCACTGTTCATCAAGCCATTTACTTCCAAATGGGAACTAGCCATTTACTTCCAAAATGATAAAAATCAAATCTCAATCCAAAAGTCAGCATCAACATAGTAGGGATACACTATCCACCTTTTCATTCCTTATATCATAGCTTTGTCTTGGCAATACTCCCCAAAGCAATTGTTCAATAGAAGGAAATTCAAAATATAAAAACTAGAAAGGGAGAGGTACACCATCACATTTTATGGATGATATGATCAGAAAATCCAATGATATTAATAAAAATAACTATAAGAATTCAACAAGTACTTATCAAACACGTGGGTGGGACCATCGTAGACTATCCAAGCCTTGTTGCACCACCAGATTACTACAGCCACTCGAGTGATCCCCAATGAGACCAGCAGAACAATCCAACTAAGAGCAGCTCAAATTGCTGATCCACAGACCACCCCCCCGCAAAGATAAGGATTGTTGTTTTAATCCACTATGACTTGAGGTGGTTTGTTATACAAAAGTAAATAAATTCACTGGGAAACCTGATAAAGTGGCATGTTAACTATGTCACTAGGCAACATTGTTTATGATAAGAATGATCCTCAATAGGAAGCCCAATGTTTGAACTTCCCAGAGTGTAAAAACTTTTGCCATTGGCATGTCGTGTTCTGAATCAATTGCAAGGACCTGGAATGTATATGCATAGAGTTCTTAAAAAAAAAAAAAAGCTTGCATCTTGTGAGACATGAGGCTTAAACTCAGTGAATCTCTGATAAAATGTATTTCATTTCTTTACACCTGAATTTTCACCTGAGGGATTGACTGCTGCAAGGTCTCCCTACTAAAAAGCCACACTGGACACCACTTGCTCCCATCCTACATCTTTCTAAATAGACTAATTCCATGGGGTCATTTACTGAGTCCAAATGTTTAGTTGGACCTGAAAAGAACTCCTGGTGGATATTCCATTCCCCCCAAGATATGCTTCATGCTCAGGAGCAGTGACAACTTACGTTGCTGTGCCATGGATGCTGTTTATGTCCTTAGATCCCCTTCCTTGGCTGCTATGAGTGTTGGCTGCTAACAGTTCAAATTATGTCCAAACTAAAGCCTGCATGAGGATCTTAGTGGCAGTCTTACTCCTAAGTGACAGAACTTGGAAGCAACAAAGATGTCCTTCAGGAGGTGAATGGATAAATAAAGACCAGTACATCTACACAATGGAATATCGTCCAGCACTAAAAAGAAATCCGCTATCAAGCCAAGAGAAGACATGGAGATAACTGCATATCACTAAGTGAAAGAACCAATAAGAAAAGCCTCCATAGTGTATGATTCCAATTCTGTGATATTCTAGGAAAGGCAAAACTATGGAGGCAGTCAGAGATGAATGGGTTGGGGGAGGGAGAGGGATGAACAGGTGAAACCCAGAGAATTTTTAGGCAGTGAAACTGCTCTCTATGATACTATAATGGTGGATACGTGTCATATACATTTGTTCAAACCGACAGAATGTACAATCCTAAGAATGAACTCTTGTGTAAACTCTGGGCTTTGGGTGATGTGTCAATCTAGTTCCTCAGTTGTAACAATTGTACCAAAAAGGAAGGTCAGCAAAGGCTCTACAGTGTGTGGACAGGAGAGTATTGGGAAATAATCTCAATATCTCTTTTTTTTTTTTTTGTGGTGCTGGGGATTGAACCCAGGTCTTGTGTATGTGAGGCAAGCACACTACCACCTGAGCTATGTCCCCAGCCCACGAGTAAAGTTTTAAAATAAATTAGTTTTTTAAAAATATGTTATCTTTGTCCATTTTCTGTTCCTGAGACTGAGTAATTTATAAAGAAGAGAGATTTATTTTGGCTTACGGTTCTGGAAGGCTGGAATCTGTATATGGGGTAAAAATGGGAGCTCATAACCCACTTGAATCAAATTGTGAAATATGATATATCAAGAACTATGTAATGTTTTGAACAGCCAACAATAAAAAATTAAAAAAAAAATAAAATGCAAAAAAAAAAAAAAAAAAGAAAGAAAGTTCAAGATCAGGTGGCTGAATCTGGTGAGGGCCTCCTGCTGCTTCCACACTTAGTGGAAAGTGCAAGGGCAGGAGGCGAAATGCAAGGAGTAAATTTGCCTGATAACAACATGCTTTAATAGACTCAAACCCACAATAGCAATAATTGACTCATTCAAAAAGGGCACTAACCCATTCATGAGGGTTCAACCTCCATGATCCAAGCACTTCCTACTAGGCACCCCTCCCAACACTGCCACATGAGAGCATTGAGCCTTAGCATGAGTTTAGTGGAGACAAACCATAGCACATATTCCAATGTCTTCATTTAGCTCTTTATGCTATAGGTTTGATGAAGGAGAATGAGAAAGCTCTTTCTGCATTTATATAGAAAGATACCATCAAGCGAAAAGGGTAAAGGACAGACCTCTAATAGAGTCTGCTATTTTGTGCTGCAAAGCAAGAAAAACAAAATACTGTGTATACTTTATAATTGTTTATGTATGTATAAATAAATTTCTAGAAGAGTACACAAGAAACTAATGATATAGTAGGGTCTGGGGCAGAAACAGCAGATTGGTGTAAAGATGGGAGGAAATTTGTTTTTATACCTTTTTTGTAATCATGTGAGCATATTTCTGTTCAAACATTAAATATGCACAAAAATTAATTCAATGTTGATTTAAGAAGAGCAAGTTTTATTACAATGATGTTGACATTTGTTTAAAATATAATTGTGCCAGGCAGAGAGGCACACACCTGGAATCCTGGTGACTGGGGAGGCAGAGGCAGGGGATTCAAAAATTCTACGCCAGCCTCAGCAACTGAGCAAGAGCCTGCTTCAAAATAGAAAATAAAAAGGACTGGGAATGTGGTAGTGGTAAAGCGCCTCTGGGTTCAATCCCCAGTACCAAAAAAGTAAATATAAATAAATACATAACTCACGGGAAAGCAGGAGCTGAAACTCCAAACCTCCGTTCTTGTGTTTCCACAAAAGAAAATTTAAGTCAGACACCAAAAGCCATGCAAGAGAACTGTATTAATAATTAGTGAAAGTGAAGTGGAAATGAAGTCAAAGTAAAATGAGGTTCAAGCAGAGGACACTCTCAAGAGAGAATATGGGCCAAATTTACCAGGAGAACTGGGGACCACCTTCTGGACTCAACCAGGTGTTCAACTCCTTCACATCCAGAGGAGTTTTTGACCTTAGCTGGTGGAACTGTCATGGTGACCATCCTATTGAGGGGGCTTCCATTACAAGTCAATCCCACATTAATGCGGGCACTGGAGTCAATAGATGGTCAGATGTTCCCTTAGGGCACCTGCTACTACCTGCTACTAAAGGAATCTTCCTTCCCAGACAAATGGGGACACCTATAGCTATAATTCCAGACTTCACATCAACATCAATGGACCCGTCCAGAGTTAGTCCCATTGATCCTTTTCTTTTGGTGTATTTTCCCATTAGCTCCTTTGCTTCTGTTTATTTTCTACAAATTAACCACCACCCTTTGCTTTCTTGTCTACTTTGGAAGCAGTTTAAATAAGATCCTGAAGTAATTTGAAGAACACTTGTGACCTTGCCATGCATTTCACTGCCCGTTGCTAGCTACTATCTAACAGATACATAAATAAAATATAATTGCACATAAATTCATTATTTTTACTTTAAACTCATATTTAACATATTTATTTAGAGAAACAGTCACAATGATTCAACCAGGTTTCTCCTTTCAATTTTAACTTTTTTTTTTTTTTGGATGGATGCCAGGGGCACTTAAACCCTGAGCCACATCCCCAACCTTTTTATTTTTTTATTATGAGGCAAGGTCTCACTAAGTTGCTTAAGGCCTTGCTAAATTGCTGAGGCTGGCTTTGAACGTGTAATCCTCCTGTCTCAGCCTCCTGACTCACTGGGATTACAGACCTTTGCCACCATGCCTGGCAATTTTTACTATTTTTAAACCTTCAGAAAAATTTAATAATAGTATCGCGAGCAGAGCCATATATCCTTCTCTTAAACTTACTGCTTGCTAACATTTTGCCCAATTAGCTTCGTCACTTTTTCTATCTCTATACAAAATCTATACACAACATGCACACAAGAATCTACACAAGTTGGGAGGCTAAAATATCTGAGCTTTAGTTGAAGACATGGTGACACTTCATCTCTAAGAACTTCAGCATGTAGCACCAGAGAACAGAGCTGTGTTGCCTGTACAACCACATGCATTATTGCAATTAAGAAATTTAACATATGTGGAAGCTAGAGCAAAATAAGGGAAAGAAGGCAGTGGGGGAGGGGATCGGATCTCATAAAGATAACAGGGAAGATCAATGGAGTAGACTCAGGAGAATGAGAGAGCGGAAGGAAGGGAATGGGAAGGTAAATGGAATGATTTTAACAAAAGCATGCTGTATTCGTATATAAAGATACAAAAGAGCACTTCACGTTTATATGTATATAGAAGAATGGAAATTTAATGGAAGAGGGAGAGTAGCAGGAGAGAGGGGGGAGGGAAAGGTGGGGGATGGGGCTTAAAATTAAATTCCTTGCATTTTTGATTTTGTCAAAATGAGCCCAATTACTATGTATAATTATGAGGTGCTAATAAATTTTTTTAAAAAAAGATGTAAGCATTTTGAAGTAGGAGATATGAGAAGGGTCAAATGATCCAGTTTTAAGATTCTTTTTGTATTATTCTGAAGACAATAAAATTTTGAGGTTATGTTCACTTAAAAATTTTTTAACTTTATTATTTCACTGATAACCTGCCTGTGTTTAACTTTCCCCAATTATGTCTTTATTATTTCTTTTTTCTGGACCCAAAATCAAGTCCATGATCACAGATATGTTTTCTTGTTAGGTCTCTTTAATCTTTTTTTTTTTTTAAACCCAGTCATGCTTTACCACTGAGTTACATCCCTAGTCTTTTTGTTTGTTGTTTGTTTTTAATTTTTTTAATTTTAATTTTTTTTGAGACAGTCTCACTAAATTGCTGAGGATGGCTTCAAACTTGTGATCCTCCTGCCTCAGCCTCCCTAATCACTGGGATTACAATGTGTGCCATCACACCCAAGTTGGTCATTCCTAATATTGACATCTTAATATTGATATTTAAAGAATCTGAGCATGTTATTTTGCAGAATGTCACTATGTTTGGATTTTTTCAGTTGATGCCTCTTGACTAGATTTAAGTCTAGTTTTTATATTTTTAAAAAATATACTTATCTATTTTTTTTGTGGTGTAGAGGATTAGAACCCAGGACCTTGTATATTGAAGGCAAGTATACTCTACCAACTGAGCAATATCCCTAGCCCATAAGTTGTTTGTTTTTGGAAAGAGCACTTACAGGTAATCAAGAGGCATATGGTATTACTGATAGGTGAAATCTGATCATTTGGTTAAATAGTATAAGACCCTTTGTAATTAAAATGCCCTTTGAGGTAATATTTTGAGACAATGTGGATATCCTTTTCCAATAACACGTCACTGGATGGCTTAGCATTCATTGATAAATTTGGCCCGAAACCAATTATAACAAAACTTCTTGCAAAAAACAAAAACAAAAACAATTTTCTGGTTTTATCATTTCTTCTACATTTATTATTATTATTGCCATTCTGTTTTTATAAGGAATGTGAGGGGCACTAAGATTCAAACTATGTTTTTATTCGATGTGTTATAATCCATTATAGTTACAGTTTTTATGCTCAACTTGTCCAGATTTTCCCTGTAGGAATGCCTCCAAGCTAGCTCCTGGGGTTTTTTTTAACATATTCGCATCAATGTTGAAACATGTCCTTGCATTTGGGAACAAGATGTTCCAGGCGTGGTTTGTATATTTCTTGCTCCAAACTTAAGTCCTTCACTTTTAGGCAGGCTTTGTCCTTTTAGTACAGAATGGTATTCACAGACCACAATCTGGAGCCAGGCACAATGGTGCGTACCTGTAATCCCTGCAGCATGGGAGGTTGTGGCTGAGGCAGGAGGATGGCAAGTTCAAAGCCAGCCTCAGCAACTTAGCAAAACCCTGTCTCAAAATTAAAATTTTTTTTAAAAAAATGTTGGAGATGTAGCTCAGTGATCAGCCCTGGGTTCACTTCTCAGCAACCCCCAAAGAGGAACTATCAATTAGAGACCACAGTCTGGGTTCTAGGGGTTTCATTGCTTTGTACATACACACTCATTTTTATAAAAATAAATTTTAAAACCAGTCTTTCCTCTTTACCTACCTTCTACCATGTCGCTGCCCTGGCCTCCTTATTTAAGCACCACATCCTTGACAAATGTCAGCTCTGAAGACTAGAAACTGCAAAACCAGTGACCCAACACTCAAACGGAGATAACCCCTTCATTTCTTTCCCAGTGCATCCCCTCAGCTTAAGATGGATTACAACAGAACTAATTTAGGGACAACTTTTGAAGAAAGGGGCTACAGGCAGTAGTTTCCCACTCAGAACTTTTTCCAGGGGCAGGGGAAGAGGAATATTCTCTAATACAAATATCATTTGAATTTTAAAAGTCTAATTGCTACTTATAGTAAAAATTGATTATATACACTGTAATTGTATGGTCTGAATATGTAATCAGAAATGCAAAGCTTGATGCCTTTGATTTGAAAGTTCCCTAACTAACGCCTCTCAGTTCACTTATTTCAGGGGTTTCTGGGCAGAAACTCCATTTTCTAGGGATCAAGATGTACATAGTAGTTCAAGACCTTCTCAGGATTTGGACCACCCTGAAAAATACATTTTATTCCTCATCATGATTATGTGTGGTGGTTTATTGAACTGGCTGTTACCTTAATCATAGAATGACATCTCACAGAATTCAGTTCTTGAATTCTCAAGGTGGTCTAAGATTTGCTTAAGCCTGGCAGGTGAAAGGGTCAAATTTACCTATTGGCTATCAAATATTTTCTAAAGATAAAAAAGAAAATGATAGTTTACAACAACTTGAGCTGTATTCTAGTGTTTTAATAAAGAAGTTCTTCACCTAGAAGCAGAGAGCATGTTGTCACCACATGATAGTGTAAGACATAAGACAAGTCATCAGGTACTTGTCCTGTGAAACCCAAATTCTGGCCATCCCCTACACTGCAGGATCAGCCTTTGTCACACTGTGTGCCAAAGTATCTAAAGAATATCAGCAGTCACAAAAATTCAAAGCAAAATGACTTAACCCCCAAATGGGAACTTTCTGGTGGTGGGTAACTCAAGCTATTTAGTGTAATTTAAGTTAAAATGATAATGTTAATGATAATATCTGCAAATCCAAAAACAATATTGTGTGGAATTAATTGTTCAAAACAAATTCAAGGAGATTTCCATGGTTAAATTATGGTTAAATAACACATTCCAAACATTTTTTTAGGTAGATAATCTTTGATATCACCATGATCACAAAAAGAGAGATACTCTAAGAAAAAAAAAAATGTTAACAATTTGGAAATGGCCCAAATAACTTCAAATGTCCTGTCCAATAAACCACTCAGAGTATCTGCACTTTTCCCTGCCTCTGAGTTATCTTATTAACTTTGTACATTGTTCAAAACAGGCAGTAATGCAAATGATTCTTTTCCATTGAATTGCAAATGAATTTTGTTTGGTGGGATGCAATTGATCATGGCCCCGTGGATATTTATCATTTTCGCACTTATTTCAGCACTCCTAGGTGGAAAAACTGCTTATGCTCAGTGAGGATTGAAGAAGCAATCCTTTTCCCTTGGGCCAAAGGAAACTCACCAGGCTTCAAGCAAGTTCTGTGAGGCCCAACCCCCACCCCAACCCCCTCCAGGTTCCTCCCCCCAAGCCCTCTCACAGCCCCCCTCAGTTCTGTTCCTCACCTTGGCTCACAGCTTTTTACCACTTTGGAGAATTTTCCTTATGTTTTGCTATGTTACTTCTGTCTCCCCAAATCAATTAGGAAAATCCACCCACCAATAATTTAGAAGTTTCTTCAGTACTCCTCTGGCATTCTTTGACAATGAGTGCCCTTTGTTAGGACAAAGAGACCAGGCTGGGTGCAAACTTCACAGGTCATTTCAGCCTTTATTCAGGGAGGGGACTACATCTTCAGCAATGGACCCACTTTCCTGGTGGAAAAGGAAGGGACTGGGCTTATGTAGGTTATACTGAGAGGTGACTTAATGAGCCTGTCAGCTTGGACACCCAGGAACTTGGGGTCTGTTTTATTGGGCGAAATGGGAGGGAGTCTAGGGTCAGTAGTCAGTCTCTGGGATTTATCTTACTGGACCTGATGGAGGGCCTGGGGTTTGTATCTGGAAAGGATTTTTTTCCAGAAGGATTAATGCTTTGGCCTCTTCCCAGAGACTGCCTTTCTAGGTTTGATGGACACCTCTTCCCCAGGACCATTGCTCTCAATGCATGGCTTTCCTTCTCACTCCCCTTTTCCCAGGTCTCACTATTTGGGGGGTTTGACATTTTCCATATCTAATACTCTTATTGCTGTTATCATCAGAAATATAAAAAGAGCATGAACACACAGGCAAAGCTTTAATTGGGGCAGGGACTATCCTCAAGGAGACAGGAGACTGCACTGAGATCAGCCTGCTCCCCAGGAAGGGAGGGGACAAGCCTTAGATCAGGTTGCCGGGGTGGGCTAAGGTCTGGTTGATCATTACCTCAGTTCTAGTTTTGCCAGGTGACTCTGCAGAAGTTCCTAGAGCTTGAGGACACAATCTCCATGTTGCATTTTGCAGGATGTTTCTCAGACCTGTGATCCTGGAAGTCAGGGACAATTCAGTTCCCATGAGGTGATTGTTCCTCCTTTAGGGGACAGTTTCATCATGAGGTGACTGGCCTGCAAGACTCAGCTGTTCCTGGAAGGTGTAGGACATTGGCTTCAGGGGCTCTGGAACAGGATGTTGTAAAAGCTGACAGCTGCATGTCCCTGCACACATTGGAAATACCTTAGTTACTCTCATCTTGGCGTCTTCAGCTTTGAAGGGGGACAAGATAGGTTAGGCAAATTTAGGAAAACTTGTATTACCAGCTTTATGATTAACACCAGCTAAATGATTAACATGCCTACAGGCAGAGCTGAGCAGAAACTTGACCCAGGGTTTGGGGTACTTAGGAGACAGATACAAAATGAAAGTAGAGATGTCAAATCTTTACCTTTCTTTTTGTTACCCATGTCAGTGCTTTTTAGCAAAGGCAACCTCTGTAAATCCCTGTTATCATGGGGGCTCCGGCTTCTCTGTCCTTTGTTCCTGTGATGATCCCTGTCTAATCATTAAGACTTGGGTTCCATTCCCAACATATGTCATTGGGTACACATAAATATTCAAAATAAAACAAAATCTGAAACATTTTTGGTGCCAAACATTTCAGACAAGGGATACTCAATCTGTACACGAGAAAACAATAGATATTGATACAGAACATCTGAAAAATACCAACTTCTACATCTATCAATTTCTGTATCTTTTAAACAGAAAAGTCTTTTCAAATGTTCATGATGTATTTACAAAAATCAATCGTACTGATACCGCTGGTTATCAGTGACGGGTTCTGCTCCCTCGCATATTGAAGTCTGAACATTAGAGAAGCTCGCCGAGGCAAGCATATAAATCAGGGTTTATTTAAAAGGGGTAACATAGACTTCTCCTGGGAGGGAGAAGGGGGCCATAGCTGGTATCCTGGAATCCCCAGAAGTGAGGATGTTCTGCCTTTTTGTAGGTCTCAGGCTTCCTTTATTCTCCTTCTCTCTCCCTCTTATCTTTCTCCTTCCTGAATATGTGACTAGGCCCAGGAATCCTCAGTGGGATGGCCAAAAGGTGGGACACAGGTGGGTAAAAGGGGGAAGGGCAGGATGGAGCAGCCCTGGACACATTAATCAACAACCTTATAACTCCCTGTAGGGAGGGGTCATTCTTGGGACAGGTTACCTTGGCAACAGGTTGGAGCTGGGACAAGTTCTGGATAAGGGTGAAGGAAGGGCTTTGAAGGAATTAACATTTCAATCCCTCAGGGGACAGCCTCCAACTTCCCAGACTCACTCAAAATTGGCCTCCTTGATCCGACCTGACTCGATTTACCTATCTATACCTGACTGCCTGTCTAATTTTGGCTTCAATACTAAGCTACAAAAAAATACATTAATTTCCAAAACAACATGGCATATATAATACTTAAAATACCACAGGTGTGTAGTGATCAGTTAATGAAACAAAACTGAACTGAAGTCACTTTCTTGGTCAAACTGGAAATCAATTAGAGCAAGATATGTCAAAACTTGTCAGATGGGGTCCTCACTGAACTCAGAAAAAAAAAAGTAGTTGTCTAGAATGAAAAGCAAAACCACATTTTATAGCTTCATCCATTACAAAGTAGAGTTTGTCTACTCAGCCCTTGAACTTGAGTTACTTTGGCCAGCAGGATGCTTGGGAGTGACACTGCATCAGCTCCTGAGCCTAGTAACTTGTTGCCTCGACACTGCCATTTGAACAGGACCAACCCACTGAAGATGAGAAGCCAGGGATTGAATAGACCAGCTACTAACTGCTTGGCAGGTGAGTGAGGCTTGGCCCTTCCAAACTCAGTTGACCCACCAGCTGAATCCACCCCCTTCAATGATCCCAGGTGAAAAAGCAGAGGAACCACCGAGTCGACCTAAATTACAAGAAATAAACTGTAGAGAACTAACTTATAAAATTTAGGGCAGTTATAAAATTTGTTCTGCAGCAATGGCTAACAGTCATTTTGTTTTTGTTATTATGGACTTTTTAACTAATTACAAATAAACGAAATAACAGCACTGAATGCCTCATTTTGGCCTGTACAGGATCCAGTTTCCTCTATGGTCCCAGGTCTTCTCCGGAGGATTGTAGGTTTCCAGGATGCTAGTGAGACCCAGGTCCAGGTCAATCTGTGTAAGTCCATCCCTCTGGCCTGTGATTGGTTCACCTGTAGACCAGTAACCCACGTCGTCCAATCAGGGAATTGAAGCGATTTTTAAGGCCCCGTGTCCTCTGCTTCCAGTTTTCCAGGGAGCAAGAAGGCTTGCAGGAGGTCCAGCCCCTCCGACCTCAGCGCAGTGAGAACCAGCCTCTCCTTGGGCTCAAGTTGGGGCCCTGTGGCCAGGGTAGTAAGACCTGCTGACTCCCTGGACCCTGGGCACCCCTAGGAGTCCGAAGTTGAGTTCTGAGCGCTTGAATTGTGCTCGATCTAAATCAATTATCATCAATATTATTTCCTGGGAAATACTTGGCCCATGTTTCTGGTAACACTAGAAAGGCACTCTTCAACTGATCCCTGATTTTGTCTTCTGAAGGGACAGAATAGGACACAGGATTTATTTGATGTCCCAAGAGGTCCCAAGGGTCATCTTTCCATTTGTGTCAAAATAATAATTTCAAGACAAACAATTGCTAGCTATAAAACAAGGATTTACTTCTTCCTTTTACCAGATATTGCCGGGCGTGGTGGCTCACTCCTGTTAATTCTGGCTACTCTGGAGGCTGAAGTTAGAGGATCGCCAAGTTGGAGGCTAGCCTGGGCAGTTTAGCTTCTCAAAAAGAAAAGGCTGGGGATGTAGCACAGGGGCAGAGCGCTTTCCTAGCACGCAAGAGACCAGGGTTCAAAACCCTCAGTACGGGAGTGGGGGTGTCAAATATTACTTTGTTGGTCCAGGCTTCCCCCCAAAACAAGCCTGAGCCCAAAAAAGGGTTGAGGCCCCTCAAGAGTGCTGCAGCCTTAAAGAGCAGAAAGATGCCAGATCCTTCTGGCTCTCCCAGGGCTGTGCGAGGGGCGCGTCCACGGTCCCTGTGGGCGGGCTCAACTCTGACCTCCTGTCCAGCCTCTGCTTGGCAGGACGGCAGAGGAAGCCAGGAGGAGGAGAGGGAAAACAAGACGAGTCCTTGTCATCGAAGGCAACCTGGAAACAAGGGTGCAACCGAAAGTTTATGATGTTAAAGGGAACCCCTTCGACGCTTCTGTGCGACCAGGCCCCGGAGCCCGTCGCGGCCGAGAACTGCGACTGCTGCGCCCAGCACCGAATCCGTTTGGCACGCTCGGAGCGAAACTCGGGAGCTGGGTGAACCGGGAGTTTCGGCTGTGGGAGCGGGTGTTGACCAAGCCGCTGAGACTCGCGCGACCACCACCAGAGTGGGGAGCAGATCGTTGAAAACAGCGCGTCACCTGCTTTCTTGAAAGTCGCCGCGAGGAGCGCGCAGGAGCCACCGTTGGGCGAGGCAGCGTCTTCGGTTAACCGCTGAGCTGTCGGGGCCGCGGAAACCCCATGTGGTTTCTATTATGCGAATGCTTCTTTTGCAGAATTAATCCTCTAGTGGTTGGCATGGGGAAGTAAGTGCTGGGCATGTAACCAGGTAAGTGGCACCAGCGGTAGTGGTGACCTGGTATCCGGGAGGCGCTCGCTAGCTCCCCTCTCCCCACCTGCCCAGAGCGCAGCTGCAATGGAAGGAAGTAACCAGGACCCTGCACAGACCCCTGGCCAGGGACCAGGGCTTCGCTCTTCTTCCTTCGCTTGTCAGGCTCTTGAAGTGTGGCAAAGAAGTTGCCCACATGCGCCCAGCTGAGGCCAGGCACCGTTAGGTACTGCTGTGGGGCAATGCAGAGCTGAGGAGTGAGGAGAGGATCTTGCCACAAACGCCCCAAGGGGTGTCTCTAGCCTGACATGCTCTGGGCTTTCTGTCCAGTGCATGAAATCTTTTGTGTGCATTCAACTCTTTTGTGCCATAAGAAGGGGACAAGAGAAGGGGCCTTCAGGTAGAGAGAAAGAACCAGACCTACCACCCTTGGGAGTTGGATTGAGTAGCCCACCTGCTCCCCCTGGAGGCCTGGAAAGAAATACAAGAAGTGACTCACAGCAAAGGCCCTAACTGTCACACCAGATCAAGAACACAAGTACCTGGACATGGCTGCTAAGTGTCCCTCCAAACTGATATTCTTTGATTTTCAAGTAAAAATATAGAAGTAATTTCAAGCCGACTTCTAAATCACATTACTCCTTTAGAGGACTATTACAGTAGTTAAAATGTAGCTTATCGACTACTCATTTGTTTCCAGTGAAGCAGTGGCAGGACCCAGCAGAATGCCAGCTCAGCACAGGTAGGCCGGCTGTCCTCGGTGGGCTGGGCAACTGCCCTCACAGACCCCTGGCCAGGGACCAGGTCCTTGCTCTCCTTCCTATGCAAGCTGGCTGTGCTGCTTGCACTGAATGTCAAAGACATTCTTTGGATCAGTCCGTGAAAAAAAGATTTTATGTTTCTATTCTCATCTCTGCCTGCCACTGCAGGAGCAGAACTTACCTGATGTAGTGACAGCCACCCACCTCACTTCCAGGCAGCCTATCCCAAAAGTGACAGAGCAGAAGGGCTCAGAGACCGAATTAAGATGCTAGAATCATTCTTTGTTAAACCATGGAAAACAGAGCTTGCAGTGAGGGAAAGAGATGGGGCAGGGTAGCACATTTCAAATAGAGGATAGAAGGTGGTTTGAAGGACGATCTTGAGTTATACAACATTTGCATGTCCTGACTCAGTGCATCAGTCTTCCCTGCTAACGAGGACAAATCTGAGAGCAAGTAAGCTACATAGGCAGCAGGTGTCTGGACCTGTGCACATTTGCTCTTATCAAGGAGCTTTGGAGTGAGGATGCCCAGCGTAACCCCAGGTAGCCAGTGACCTGCTGAGCAGACACAGCTTTATCTGCATTTTGTGAGCAGAGGAGTTGTGTGTTCAGAATGAGTATCACCATGGTAAGAGGTTAGGGAGAAGAGCCCAATCATGCCGCTATTAAAGGACACTACTTCCAATGCAAAACACAGAAGGTAATTCAATGCATGTCAGCTGACACCAAAGAGGAATTGTGGCTTGAAAACACAAAATCAGTGGAAATGAAAGTGTTGGAACCCTGTGGCTGCATGCCCGGAGACACAAAACATAGGTCTTGCTCTAGGACTGAATGGACCTGTGTTTCATGTGTGGATTATTTAAAGATGCCACATTCCCACTGTGAACTGTAAACACAATAACTTAGTCTTCCAGAGAGTCTTAAGCTTATCAGGACGATGTGTTAGGTAACAAAGTGCGTAGGAGTGAACTATTATGGGATGCAGCTTATTATTGAAAATACTGATGTATAGAACAAGAGAAATGGAGCGGTAGGAAAATTCATAAGGTGTACAGAGTAGACTGTGAAAGATGTCAGAAGAATAAATGGAGCCCATGTGCAGTAAATACAGAAGAAGAGGATGGAACAGAACCAGAATGCTGCCTTTACATAGAAAAGGATGGACCAACCAGGTAAGATTTACTGTCTTTTTTAAAAAATTTTTTTGGTTTTAGGTGGACACAATATCTTTATTTTGTGTGTGTGGTGCTGAGGCTCAAACTCAGTGCCTCTCATGTGCTAGGAGTGCTCTACCACTTGAGCCACAACTCCAGCCCCAGATTTACTGTCTTTAACCATTTTCTGTTGCTATAACAAAATGCCTAAGACTGGGTCAGTTATAAAGTTTATCTAGTACAACATTCTGAAAGGTAGGAAGTCCAAGATCAGATGGCTATGTCTGGAGAAGGTCTCATGCTGTGTCAGAACATGGTATATGGCATCATATAGTGGATATACAGGCTAGAGTGGCAAGTAGGAGTGTGGCAAAGAGGTCAAAAATCACAGGTACACTTGCTTTATAACAATCCAATCTCATGGTAACTTATCTAGTCCCCACCAAGACCCAAACCCATCTTGAGAGACTTAATCCAGTCTCTTAAGAAAGATATGACTTCGTTCATGAAGGCAGTAAGTCCAGGACCTCACACCTCCTGACACTGCCACCTGGAGGAATTAAGCCTCAACATTAAAACCATAGCACTTACTTATTCACAAGGCTCAGATATGTTCGCTCCATATTGACAACTCTGACATCCTTATCTTGGTCCCCATTAGTGACACCATTCTGTTCCTGAGTCCCCTGCCTGAACATGGAGGTAAAAGTCATGGCAACTCAGCAGGACCCTTGTGAGCAAGACTCCAAGCCTCTGTCTTCTTCCAATAGGACAAGTATGTGCTGACTCCAGTCAGCTCCCATTAATTGATCCTTTTTTTCTAATTTTCTTTATCGCTAAATTTAAAGATTCAGTGAAATGAGCATATCAAGATTTTCATGCTTCACCCCCCCCCCCGCCTGCTTTTTCCCAGGGATTGCACCCCAGCCTCGCCCATGGTAGAAAATTGATTGCTCTATCATTGAGTTACATTCCAGACTCTTTCCTTAATTTTTTAAAAATTTGAGTCAGGATCTTACTAAGTTGCCTAAGCTGGACTCAAACATGCAATCCTTCTGCCTCAGCCTCCTGAGTAGCTGGGATTATAGGCATGAGCCCAGCAATATCAAGCTTCTTCAAGCTTTTGGTTGAGTCCCCTCTGGGACAGCCTGGCTGGTGATGTAATGGGAGGCTCTCATGACACCAGGTAAATTCCCGCCACTCTGGGAACAACTCACACTTTGCCAGTTATGAGAAAAGTTGAGTGTAGAAACCCAAGTTAATTGGTGCCATGTTCCTGATATATTTCAGTGACATATTAGCCCTTCCTCTAGATTGGGGCTCAGGGAAACTGCCTGGCTATTCCATGCCTTATCTAGTTCTTATCCTGGAATACCTCTCTCCAATATCTTCCAGATGAGTTCTGAGAACATCAGCCCAGCATCCTGGGCACACTGCACAACCTTCACGGAGTGCTGGAGGTGTAACAAAGGATGTGTGCATTCTGTCTATGGCAGACAGAAAGGGCTCCAGGTAATGATTGTGAAGCATCTCTCCTGGAAGATCCTACCAGATAAGTTGTTCAAACATAGGGATGTCAATGACCTCAGGCAGGGGCCAGAGAATGCCATCTAAGAGCTAGCGGCTCTTCTGCTAGGCTGTTTCTGGAATAAGACTCTGAGCCTATCAGAAAAAAATATGGGACAAAGGAAGAAAAGTCTGGGCATATTCCCAGTGTCCTGGGTCATCTGAGAATATTCTAGTTTTTCATTATGATATTCTACTTATATTCTTTATGGTATGAAAAGATACAAGTAGCACATAAGTTCCTGAAAGGTGCTCAGCATCATCAATTATTAGGAAAATGCACATTAAAAGCACAAGATACATACTCTAATGATTAACATTTTTAAGCCAGGCATGGTGGTACACGCCTGTAATCCCAGCAATTTGGGAGGTTGAGGCAGAAGGTCACAAGTTCAAAGCCAGTTTCAGCATCTTAGCAAGGCCCAAAGCAACTTAGTGAGATCCTGTCTCTAAATAAAACATAAAAAGGGCTAGGGATGTGGCTCAGTGGTTAAGCATCCCTGGTACCAAACAAACCAAAAACATTTTTAAAAGGCAGACAATTCAAAACATTGAGGATGTCAACCAATCAGAGCACCTCAACTGCTGGTGGGGATGTGGAATGAATAATGCAACTACTTTGGGAGACCATTTAACAGTTTCTTATAAACTTAAAAAATGTACTTATAAAAGGACCCACAATTTAGTTCCTGGGTGTTTAACCAAGAGGAATAAAGCTATAGCTACACAAAGACTTGACACAAATGTTCACCACACCTTTACTTGAAATTGCCAAATCTGGAAATAATGCAGATATCCATCAACCAGTGAATGAGCAAAAGAGCTTTGGTGTATTCATGTAATGGAATTCTTTTCCACAACAAAATAAACAGCTGCTAATCACACAACATTTTGCTAAGCAAACTATTTCACTGACAAAGGAATTTGTACTGTAGAATTCTCTTTATCTGAGGTTCGATAACTCACAGTATTGATAAGTAGGGTTAGAATTAGATGACCAGTAGTCTGGAGCTTGCAGTGGTGTGGGGCGGGATTGGAGAGGGGCATAAGCAGTGGTATACTGGAGCCAGTTCCTACTGGATGATGAGCCCATTGTTAAATTTTCGGAATGTTGGTGAGCTGGTTGTTGACTGCAGACATTATTAAAATTAAACTTACAATTAAATACATTATATTAAAACAAAGGTAATGCCAGGCACATGCCTACAATCCAAGCAATTTGGGAGGCTGAGGCAGGAGGATTGCAAATTTGAGGCCAGCCTCAGCGACTTGGTGAGACCCTAAACAACTTGATCCTGTCTCAAAATTTAAAAAAATAAATAAGTGCTGGGGATGTGGCTCAGGTAAGCACCCCGGGATTTAATCCCCAGTACCCCCCACACACACGCACACACATACACAAAGGTAATAAACACACCAATCTTCTTTACTATGACTTTACTATATTTTACTATTGCCTGTGCTCTTGAGGTTATTTAGAGCTATCGTTAATGTGAGGGAGAAATACTTTATAATGGTACGCATCTCTTCCCAACTCCACATGGAGTAACATCGGGTGGTGGGAGTATTGGAAATCAGTAAACACTACAAATCAGGCCTTGATTTATCATTTTTCTTTAATTGTCTAGACCTGGGAAAGTAGCAGAAAAAAATGTTTATGATGCCAATTAAACTTAAAAGTGAGTGGTTGTTTATAGCTGTTAACGTTGTAAATAGCACAAAAAAAAAAAAACTGAGGAAATATTCTTCTGGTATTCAAAAACTGTCAATCTGATTCAGGCAAGAAGTTGCTAATGTCATTGACAAGTGATGTTCCAACATTTCCTGTGGCACTTTTGGCTTACTCCTTTAAGTAAATGAAAATCGCAATCAACATTTGTGTCAGAACTACACTATTTTACTATTAATTGCAGCCATTGGTTGGCTATAGATCCAAGACAGTGGCAAAAATCAATGAAAACATTTGTGATAATCAACTGGCTGTATGGAATTTACAATAAAGAATACCATATTTTTTATTACTTATAAACTATACAAAATGCTTTATTTTTTATCAGTTTATTTTTTTGTGTGTGTGGTGCTGGGGATTAAACCCAGGGCTTTCTACATACAAGGCAAGCACTCTACAAACTGAGCTATATCCCCAGCTCCTATACAAAATGCTTTATATCAGTAAAATTGACAGGATTTTTGTTATGCTAAGTTATTAGTACATTAAAAATTAAACATATAACACTTTTTCCCCCAAGGCCCTGCTGGTAAACATTTCCCCACATATTACTGAGCACAAGGGAATATTTTAAGTAATAAAAATTATCTGTATTTTAATTGAAGTGATGGTTTCATGGTACATACATTTGTTAAAACTCATCCAACCGTCTATTTAAAATGTATGCATTTTGTAGTATGTAAATTACACCTCTATAAATTTGATTTTTATCTTTTTATTTGTTCTTTTTAGATATACATGACAATAGAGTGTATTTTGACATGTTATACATATATGGTGTATAACTTACTCAAATTAGGATCCCATTCTTGTGGTTGCACATATGAGGAGTTGCACTGATTGTGTATTCATATAAGAACATAGGAAAGTTATATCTGATTGATAAATAATAATAACATTGGGGACAATTGATTGACAAACTGATAAAGACCTTAATGAATTCCACAGTCACTGCAAAAATACTTTGTGAATCACAAAAGTTCATTGGTTTATTTTGAACTTCCTTTAAGCCCAGAGCAGACAGAAGTCACCAATGATGCTTGAGTTCCAGTTTCATGGCCAACACATCATGGGAACTTGAGGTCCTTGCTCCTGGGGCCAGCACATGTTTATCTCTCATCCTCTGAAAATATCCAGAAGTTCATCTGCTGCAATAATCTCTGAGACTAATAGGACCCCACAGTAATTATCAGCTGGGAGTAAAGGAAATGTGTGGTTTGTGCTTTTTGAAAGCCTCTTTGATCTAAGTATTTGATGAATTCTCCATGGAGACACACTCCAGTCCCCAGCCCTTTATTACAGCAGGGGAACAGGAATGGCACCATCCGGGCACTTGGAGGCAAGCGCTAGCCACTGCTGGAAAAGAAAAGCCAAGTCGGAAAGTTAAAGTATATAACACAAGGGGAGAATCATATATTTGGGTGTTCTGACTTAATGAAACTGAATAATTACAGTGTTTGGAAAATAGCCAGTCAGCCCATTTCATTTTTCCTTTCAAATATCACATAATTCTATCAAGATTTTTATCAAAAAACAAAATGTGCATACTGATGACATTCTTTTTAGTTCTATCTGGACACAATGCCTCTATTTTTATGTGGTGCTGAAGATCGAACCCAGTGCCTCACATGGGCTAGGCAAGCACTCCACCACTGAGCTACATCTCTAGCCCCCTGATGACATTCTTATAAAGAAAAAGTAAGTGATAACTAAGCTGTAAACCATGATAAAACAAGCTTAAATGGCATGTGGAAAGGTTTACAGATAGGCATAGAGCTCCTAAGTAGAAAATAATTTAAGTCAAGATCAACTGAGGTTCGGGCTGGGGTTGTGGCTCAGGTAGAGCGCTTGCCTAGCATGTGTGAGACACTGGATTCAATTCTCAGCACTGCATATAAATAAAATAAAGGTCCATTGACAACTAAAATTTTTTTTTAAATCAACAGAGGTTAAAGAGAAGTTTCTAATTTTCCAACTATTTTGATACAAATTTTTTTCAACTACCATTTTTCATTAAACCTTTTGTGAGAATAATATAAGCAGAGTCCTAAGAAACATACGTTTAAATGATCTTATACAGGTCACTTTGCCTTGTTAAATAATAATCTACATAATTACAATTGTATTGCCTTTTTAAATGTATAGCAATATCCACGATATTCAAGTGTCACTATTTTTTGTACTGGGCATTGAACCCAGGGGCACTTAACCACTGAACTGCATTCCCAGCCCTTTTGTTTTATTTTGAGACAGGGTCTCACTGAGTTGCTTAGGTCATCAGTAAGTTGCTTGAAGCTGACTTTGAAATTGAGATCCTCCTGCCTCAGCCTCTTGAGCTTCTGGAATTACAGGCGTACTCCACCATACCTGGCCACAATTTACATTTATTTTGATATAGTTAGAAAGTTCTATATTTAGAAATACTTAAAACATTTAACAAAGACATGGGATTGATCTCAATTGTACTTTACAGGTAAGAAAAATAGAAATTTGGTATGAGAACACTTTTTGCAAGTTTTATCTATGCCCTCATCATAAATAAAGCAACTGGGGCTGGGATTGTGGTTCAGTAGTGGAATGCTTGCCTGGCACATGTGAGGCATTGGGTTCGATGCTCAGCACCACATAAAAATAGAGGTATTATGTCCATCTGCAACCAAAAAATATTTTTAAAAATAAAGCAACTGTATCATGTAGGAGAATGTGTATATGAGTGTGTGTGTGTGTATATATATATATATATATATATATATATATATATATCTCCACCCTATTTTGTATTTTTATTTATAGACAGGGTTTCATGGAGTTGCTTAGAATTCATCAACCACACTTTTGCTGAGGTTGGCTTTAAACTCATGATCCTCCAGCCTCAGCCTCCCAAGCCTTACTTGCTGGGACTATAGGCATGTGGCACCACATGGGCCGGTCTTCCCCATATTTTTATGAATTAAAATCCTGTGTGGGCTGGGGCTGGGGCTCAGTGGTAGAGCTCTTGCCTTGCATGTGCAAGACCCTGGGTTTGATCCTCAGCACTGCATAAAAATAAATAAGTGAAATAAAGGTATTAAAATATTTTTTTTTAAATCCTGTGCTACCAGGCATGGCAGCTACAAACCTGTATTCCTAGCTACTAGGAAGGCTAACGTGGTGGAGGATCACAAATTCAAGGCCAGACTCAGCAATTTAGAAAGACCCTAAGTAACTTAACAAGACCCTGTCTTAAAATGAAAAATAAAGAAGGGTTGGGGATGTGGCTCAATGGTGAAGCACTGGATTCCTCATGTATCATGTATCATCTGGGTTCAATCCGTAGTGGGAAAAAAAAAAAATCCTACCACTAGTCTTGTTCTCAGTACCCTAAGCCAAGCAGCTTGTAGTTTAATATTAGCGAATTGGAGCTGGGCATAATAGCACACACCTCTAATTCCAGCTACTAGGGAGGCTGAGGCAAGAGGATCACCAGTTCCAGGCCAACCTGGACAACATGGAGAAACCCTATCTTATAAACAAATCCCAATAACAGCAATAAAGTATTGGCGAATCAATCAGCAGGCATTTACAGAGAGTGATCACATGTTTATGATGCCTTCCTAGAAAGATGGACATTTATAACTTTGTGATTCTTCAGTTGCTCTGAATAATCTCAGTTTATTATTCCCTTTATATTCTTCTGGACCCAGCAGAAGTGTGCCTTGAAATTGTCTATCACTATGAATATGTACTGGCTGGGACCGTTTTGTCTGATACATCTTCATTACCAGTTGACCTTTGGATTTTCACTCTGAAATGATTCAATCACACAGATAATATTCACATTAATAATTAATCTTGTATTAGTGGTGAATTGGGGTGATTTTATAACTAATTCCTTGTAGGTAATGCACTATTATATAAAGGACTAGAGGAGAAATTCCTCATGTATCATATCATGTCGGCACAATCCCAGGAAGAAACAGACCTGAGTGAACTTCAGGGAAGACAGCTGAGCCCTAGAAGTTACTTGCTAACGTCACTCAGGAAAGGAGTAGACCCTCCAGCACAAAGTAGTATTGTCTAAAACCAGATCTAGTCACAGTGCCCCATATTCTCCTTGGACCAAGAAAGTCACTTGGGCTCTTCAGGATGGCAAAGACCACAGCCCAGGTCTGTGGCTACCGATGGTGCTGTGCACCTAAAGAGTCCACCTAAAACCACTTGGTAAAGTGCTGCACTGGGGCATGGAGACAATGCTGAGGGTTGTCTAGGATTTAGGTGCAGCTATGGGGCTTTGGAACAAACCAGAAGTGTTTCATGGCCTGTTTGCAACTGTTTGCTCACACATTCCCACTGGAAGCTTCCAGATGGTTGGTGTGTTTATTCACAACCCACACGGTCTCCCAGAATAGGGTCATTTGCTCACCACTTCCACCACATTCGCCGTATCCACATCCCATCCCATTCCAGGCAGAGAATTTTTACCCTGTCTATATGCTGAAGCCAGTTTCCACTAGCTTACAAGTCAATTTTTACATGTTTTGAAAATTCTCAAGCTGTTTTTTTTAAACATAACCATTATAAAAATTTAAATTTTGTGCACTTACGATTAAGCAAATTATATTGATATATGAAGGTAATAAAGACTCAAAACATCAGTCCTAGTTATTGTATTTTACTCTTATATTTACTCTTGAGTTTATTTACATCTGTTGTATCTCAATAGCAGGAATACAATACAGTGATGTGCTATAGAAATGTCCCTTCCCAATTCAACTGCCTGTTCAGAGGCTTCACTTCAGTAGAAATTGGCCATGATGAGAGTATTTATACCATGGAAGTCAACAAATGCAACAAATCAGGATTTCTTTTGTTTTACTTGTTCTAAGAGGCTTTGTTACACATTGACCAGCCCACTGTTGGATATTGTCATGTCTCTCGCAGGACTGCAATGGGTTGAACAGTCAGTGAGGCTGGTGAGTGGCAGAAGATACTCCCAGCAGAGTGAATGGCCTGAACAGACACTTGGAGGTATATTGGTCAGTTTTCCATTGCAATAATGCAATACCTGAGGCAATCTGTAAAAAGAAAAGGTTTATTTTAGCTTATGATTCCGAAGTTCCACTCCATGATCAAATGGTCCAATTCACTGGGCCGCAGGCAAGAGTAGCACATCATGATAAGCTGATGCAGCAGAGAAAAACACCTTATTAACCAGGAAGCAAAGAAAAAGGGGTCCCATGATGCTCTTCCAGGGCATGCACTGATAATGTAAGGACCTCCCACAAGGCCCCACCTACTAAAAAGGTCCACAGCACCTCCCAATAGCACCACCTAGGGACTAAACTACACAATAGCCCTTTTAAGGGACACCCATATTCAAACTATAACAGAGATAGCAAGAGGTAGCAAAGGGCATGACCCAGTACAAGACTGAAACTTTCAGAGAAGCTGAGTCCTGCCCAGGGACCAAAGAAAACGAGGAATGGAAATCCTTTGGGCAGATGCAGTGGAATGAATGAAGCTCCCTTCCCCCCACCCCAGGAAAAAACGAAAGAGAAGCTCTAAAGAGAATTCACTGTGGCAGAGGAAAAGGAGCCCCTAACCTTACCCCTCACCCTAGAAAAATCCCAAACCCCACTGATCCGTCTACACCCAAAGGAAGCAGGTTGAGAAAGTGGACAGTGAGTATGCCACTGGGCAGAGGCCTCCCACCAGGTGAGGAGGGGCTGACTGAGGATCCCTCTTTCTTCCCTTACCCCACCCCCAGCCCCCACTCATCCATCCTTATAAGCATCATAGCCATCCATCCAGCATTTCTAAAAGATCCAAATGAGTCCTTGGTCCTCTAGGCTGCAACAGTAATATGCCATTGACTGGGGGGTTCAAACAACAGAGATTTTCTCACAGTTCTGGAGTCTGAGATTAAGCTGTCACCAGGGTTGGTTTCCTTGGTGGCCTCTCTCTTTGGCTTAAAGATGGCAGTCTTCTCCTTATGTCTTCTTGTGGTCTTTTCTCTGCATGTCCTGGTCTGATAAGGACATGAGCCACAGAGGATTAGGGTCCACTGGGGGGTTAGGACTTTAGCATAGGAACTTGCTGTGAAAAAACAATATAGCGCCTAGGAGCCAAGATCAGAGGAGGCTCTGGAGAGGCAGACAAAGAGCAGCCACCTCTGGGACAGAGGAACAGAGGAAAATTTTGCTCCTTAGATAGGCACAGGGGAAGTGTCTGCCTTTGTCTCCTCAGTGCCTAACACTCTGATTGCCACTGAATCGACATTTCTTGAATGAGTGAATATCTTTGTAGAAAGAGAAAAGGCAACTCTTTCTCAGGAACTGGCAAGAGTCCTCCCAGTTTTATCTAAGGAGAGGTGCTCTTTGGATCAGGCAGGTGTGAACTAAGACTTCATCCTGGCCCCCAATCATCCAGGGCCATCGTTTGCATCAAGTTCCCCCAAACCAAGGCCAAAAGGTCCATGGAGGTGTACAGAACCTGGAAGAGGGAAGAAAGGTATCAGTACCAAGCCGAGAAGTCAAGATTAACACAGGCCTATGTCATTTTATTATGCTCCACAGATACTACGTTTTTTACAATTTGAAGTTCTGCAACAACCCTGCATCAGCCAAGTCCATTTTTCTAACAGTTCAGATGGTCATTAGCATTTTTTAGCAATGAAGTATTTTTAATTAAGGTATATATTTTTTTTTCCGACATAATGCTATTGCACACTTAATAGATGATAGTATCACATAAACATAACTTTTATATGCAGTAGGAAACTAAAAAATTCGTGTGACTGGCTTTATTGCTCTATTTGCTTTATTGCCGTGATCCACAACTGAACCCACAGTATCTCTGAGGTAAGCCTGGGTATTTGATGAAACATATATCAATTAGTGTCCTAGCCCTTTGTCATCGTTTATATTTAGTTACACATTATATTTGAGGCGGGATAAGTGTGCATTTCTTTTATGCTTGACATTTTATGTAGTGGAAGCTTTACAAGTCAGGGACCTGGGAGGCTCTCAGAATGGCCCTCTGCCTGTTCACTTTCTAGCCATGAGAAGGAAGTCGTGGTGAGGTAATCCTACTGTTCCTCATTCTCCTGCCTGGAGATCTCACTGTGAGAAAGAACCTGGCCTCCCAGCAAGTGGCCACACAAAGTAAAAGACACTGCACCTGTAATCCCAGCAACTTGGGCGGATGAGTGGGACAGAGGATTACAAGTTCAAGGCCAGCCTCAGCTCTCAGCAACTGAGCGAGACCCTGTCTTAAGACAAAAATAAATAAAAAGAACTGGGGATGTAGTTGCTCACTGCAACAACTCTATAACTGATTTTAAAGGAGACCCTCTTTTTTAAATGTTTCTTGTTGGACCCCCTTTCCCACCAGGCATAGATGACAGCTGTCCCTAGGTCAGCGTAAAGAAGTTAAGGGGCTTTGCTCCTAGGAGTGTTTCAGAACTTGGCTGATTGGGAGGAAATGAGGAAGTGGACGGGTTTCAGAAAATATTTTTGCTTTCCCAGAAAGAGCATAGTATAAGGAACATCCGTGGTTTGACTCAGCCACACCAGTAATCCTGGGTCCTGATATTCTGATACCACACTGAGCTTCAACAGGGAGCCAGAAAAGATGATGAAAAAATATCATTCTGCATACTGCATGCAATTTCATGTAAAATAGGTGTGGTGAGAGCAAAGAAGCATCAATATCTATTTCTTAGAACCAGATAAGAAGGGAAATCAGCAGCTGCAAGACAACCATCAGACCCAACCCCACTCCACGGTATTTTGTGCCTCCAGATTTTTTTTTTTAAGTGGGCCAAATTCTCCTTCTGCCTTGAGCATCTTATCACTGTCACTGTGTTCAGTGGTACTTTTCCATGATATAACCTCTTTATCAACTGCAGGACCACGGCTAATAAACTCATGGAAAACCACTGATTAAGACATAACCTTTAAGCGTGCGAGGTAACAACATGCAAAACGACACGCAGCACAAATAGCGCTGGAGTCCAAGTTCACCCGCCAAGCTGGCTATGGCTCTCGGAACGAATCCGGGCATATGGTACCATAATGGAGCATGAATTTACAGCCACAGAGATGTACGAGGGACATTAAAGCTTCCTCTGTAAGGACACACTGCCTGGCGAAAACAACAATTACGGTATTTTCTGCTTTGTATTATGAGAAACACCATTCCTTTCGGTAGAGTGTGGGCTCCCTCTGCTGCCAGCAGGAGATACCCAGACACCAGGCACTTAGACACCTGAGCAGACAAGGGGCCTGTCCTGGGAAGAGGAAGATTGTGCTGAACGTGGCAGAAGACAGGCTTGTTCTGTAGGCACAGGTGCTGTGCAATTCTGGGACTATTTGTGTTGGTGCTGCTATTCCTACAAGAAGCAAGAAGTAGAAGTAATGGAAAAAACACAAAGAAATTCTATCTGTCCACATCACCTGTGTTTGTACTGAAAAATATATCTCAGAAGCCATCTTGAAATGCAGCCTGCAGCCCCTGCTCGCTTGCTTGCTTGCTTCCTTTCTGGTCCACCTCTTGTCTTTTGACTGACAGCAGGATAATATCAGACTTTCAAGTCTCCATTTCCATGATAAGTCTAGGTTGCTTTGGCCCATACTGACCAGTTCTAATTGGAACCTGTTTATGGCTGGGAGAATTATCTTTATCTCCCTGGCTTCCAGGATCTGGTCTGTGTAAAGTTCACAAAAGTCCCCTACTTCAGGGTAACTTGTGTTCTTAGTGGCATTTTGAGACCTGCATTTCTCCTGAAGATAGCAGGTAGTTTGCTATAAGCCAGATAGGGCTGTAGATAAATTGCTTTTTTAAAAGTTAAGGCATGTGCTGGTCAGCACAGGGGGGCCATTTATAGAATTATTCCCTTAACCTCATGTGCCCACCACTGGCATCTGTCTGCCCCCTATCATTTTGATATAGCCATCCTCGCAGGAGAAATATTTTTTTAATATTTTGTACTTGTAGATGGACAGAATGTATTTTATTTATTTGTATGTGGTGCTAAGGATTGAATCCAGTGCCTCATACATGCTAGGCAAGTGCTGTGCCACGGATCTACAGCCCCAGCCCACAGCAGACATATTTTAATGCCACAACTTTGATGTGTCCATTTTGACAAACCCTCCCCCCAAAAATTAAATTCCAGCTATTTATATTCCCAAGTTTAGGTGAGAGATCAGGAACTCTGACCTCTGGAGATGGACAGAGTATGAGGAGTGAGTAAGGGTCAAGCACACATGTTGGACCCCATGCTCTTTGAAACAAGGACCACACTTGCTCCTCCCAGGAAAAACATCCAATTCATTCTGTGACAACTGTCACATGATCAATATCTCAAAATCTGATTTCTCTCTTAAAGTTCTAATGGCCGTGATTTCAGTTAGTCAGCAGAGGTGGAACTTCTGGATGAGGCCAGTATCATGTTACTGGGGGTATATTAGATACTGGGTGAAAGGTGAACAGATACTTGCTAGTTCTCTGGATGATATGTATTGATACATGGTCACCTATTCCCACCTGCAATCTGCACAGAAAAAATGTTCAATTACAGTTCTGATGGTGTCCTTAAAAGCATACATTTTTATTTCTTCAGTTTTAACACTCATGGCATTTCTTTGGCTAAGAAGCCACCAGACAGTCATTGAGATGAGAGAGGAAGGTGGTGTAGTCACAGCAGAGTGGAGGTGGGGAGAGATTTTGAAGAAACAACCGGAGACTCAGATGACTTGGATGTGAAGTGAGACAGAAATGGAAGTCAGGTGGACTCCAAGATCTTTGCGGTGTGGCCATGGGGGTGCCTGTGTTTTGACCTGGTGTGTTTTTTTTTTTTTAACTGAGATAGTGAACAATCGAGGGGACAGGTGCTAAAAGGAAGTCAAGGCTTTGTTTGGAGTGCAGTGAGTTTCAGATGCCTATGAGGCCTCGTGGAGAAGTTGAGTGTGCAGGTAGATGCCTTTTCCTCAAGTTCCAAGAGAGTGTGGGGCTGGAGATAGGACCTGACAGGTATCAGTATATATAGATAGCACTGGGGGAGATTGCCAGGAAGTAAGGATGGAGGGCCTGGACCAGAGCCCCGGGGGCGACCCACAGATAGGGTCAGGAGCTGGGGCCAGGCAGATCCAACAAAGGAGTAACTTCTGCTGGAAAAGAAAACTAGGAAGCCAAAGGCACATGTTTCAGTGACGAGCCAAAGAACAAAAATCCTGCAGGTAGATTGGAAGAATTACTATCCAGTAGTTGAACTATGTTCAACCACTATAATTGAACAGATGAGTTGCAGAAAATTCTGATTGGGATGGGTTCAACAAAAAATGAGAGGTGAAGGGCTGAGGATGTAGTTCAGTGGTAGAGTGCTTGTCTAGGAGGTATGAGCCTTGGGTTCCATCCGCAGCCTGAGATGGGGGTGGGAGGAGAGAAAGGAAGGAAAAGGATTTGAAGACAGCAAATAAAAACTACTTTTTAAAAATTTCATTATAGAAGGAGGGCAGAAAATAGAACAGTAATAAGAAGGATATGGGGCAACTAGATAAGTATTTGTTTGGTTTTAGGTATGTATGTGTAATGGTTAATTTGAATTGTCAACTTAATTGGATTAAGAGATGCACATGATTAAGGGGCTTATGGGTGTGTCAATGGGGGTGTGTCTAGGAATGATTGGCATGTGCAATAGCCAACTGAAATGGACAGCCTCCCTAAGAATGGGCAGCACGGTCCAATAGGATGATAGCTTGGATGGAATAAAATTTGGAAGAACAAGGAAGCTGCAGCAGATGCTAGCTCAATTCTTGAATGGGTTCTTGATTGCTGCTCTGATCTTTTCCATAGCAGCCTCTGACAGTGATTCTCCAGAAGCCTCTGGTCTTGAACTAGGGTAGCACCATTGATCTCTCTTGTTCTGGGGCTTCAGCCTGCCTTTGGACCATGCAGCTACTGGTTCTCCCAGCTCTCCAGCCTGCAGGCGGCCATTGTGGACTATCTGGCTTCTGGTCATGTAAACCAGCCTGATAAATCTTCTTATAATTATACTATAATTAAGTTCTAGAGAACTCTGACTAATATGTACGTATGCATTCATGTATCTATTGAGAAAGGGTCTCCCTGTGTTTCCCAGAGTGGTCTTGAACTCCTGGGCTCAAGCAACCCTCCTGCCTTAGCCTCCTAGTATCTGGGACATATGCCACTGTGCCTGGCTTGTTTTATTTTTATTTGTAATAAAATATAGATAAAAGATATTTTGGCATTTCAACCATTTGTAAATGTATAGTTCAGTAGTGTCAAGTGTTGAGCAACCAATCTCCAAAATTCTTTTCATCTTAAGAAAACTGTATACCCATTAAACAGCTCCTCATTCCCTTCTCCCCACCAATCCCTGGTCACAACCGAGCTACTATCTGACTATGACTACAGCCAAGCCTCACTCTACCACATAGACACCTTCCAAGAAATGCATCATTAGTCAACTCCATTATTGTACAAACATCACAGTGAATTTACACAAGCCTAGATGATATAGGCTAGTCACTCAATATGATCTCTTAATGGGATCAAGAAACAGGAAATAGAAGATTTACGGGGCCACTTCCAGTGTAATGCAGTATACTGTTTCACAATAAATAATTTTTATAGAGTACGATGTAAAATAATAACAAAAGTATAGTAAATATAAAAACCAGTAACCTAATCATTTACTAACAAGTACTATGTGTGCTGTACATAATGGCATGTACAATATTTTCATATGACTGGCAGAGCACTGGGTTTATTTACATCAACATTCCTACTCACCCTTGAATAAATGTATTGCACTGCAATGTTACATTGGCTATGATGTCACTAGGTGATAGGGATTTTTTGGCTTCATTATGATCTTATGGGACCACTGTCTGTTGTTGACCAAAATGTCATTATGCAGTGTGTGTCTCTGTTCTAGAGCGTTACTCTCCTCAGGCTGCCATACCAAATAGCATAGTATGAGTGACTTAGACAACCGAAATCTACTTTCTCATCGTTCTAGAGACAGGAAGTCCAAGATTAGTTGGCAGATTTGCTTTCTTCTGAGCTTTCTGTCCTTGACTTGTAATTGACCACCTTCTGGCTGTTATCACTAGGCATTTCTGTATGTCCATCAGTGGACACTGGGTTACTTCCACCTTTTGGTTATTGTGGATAATATTGCTAAGAAGTTGGTGTACAAAGAACTCTTAATTATTTTAAGTATATGCCCAGAAGTGGAATTACTGGATCCATGATGTTTAATTTTTTGTGGACCCACCATACCACTTTCCATAGTGGCCCACTACAGGGCAGGGGATATAGCTCAATTGGTAAGAATGCTTGCCTTGAACGCACAAGGCGCTGGGTTTGATCCCCAGCAACACACACACACACACACACACACACACACACACACACCCATAGTGACCCACCAAAAGTAACAAGGGTTTGAATTTTTCCACATCCTCAACAATACTTGTTCTCAGGCTTTGTTTGGGTTTTTGGTTTTTGTATTTTGATAGTTTATATCCTAATGGGTGTGAGGTGATATATCATTGCAATTTTGCCTTACATTTCCTTAATGGTTAGTGATATTGAGCATCTTTTCATGCTTACTGGTCACTCGTATATCTTTTCTCTTTATGGGTGGTGGTGCTGGGGATTGAACCCCATATGATAGGCAAGTACTGGATCACTTGGACCCCAAATGGACCTCAAATAGACTCCAATTCCAACTGTGTGTGTATCTTCTTCAGAGGAATATCTATTCAATCCCTTTGCTCATTTTTTAATCAGGTTGTTTATTTAGCCATTGTTAAGTATTGTGTGTGCAGCTTTATTCAGTGCTACTCAATGTAGCATAGAAAATTTCATGACCTTGTTGGAAACATCTAGATGCTTTAGATTTTTAGATGTTTCTTTTTAGATGTTTAAAAGTATGCAATACGAGGTGAGAGTAGAGGGCTAACGTAATGCCCTTTGAGTATTTCTTGTTACTTCATAAGAATGGTTGTATTTGGGGAATGGTGTAGAGAGTGGTGACACAGAATGGGAGAGCAGTGTCTGAAATCAGGGGTTTCTGGTGACTTCACAGCTGTGGCATGCTCGGTGCCTGGGAAAGTTTCTGTGCAAAGGTGCAGGATGCCTAGCTGCTGTGATAATACCCTCTATAAGGACACTCTGTGCTAGAGTCTTATCAGCCTCGACCTTGATCTCAGACACACAGCTCCTGGAAATAAAGGCACTCTCTTGCTAGAGGACCACAATGTTTCACCAGCTCAGCTGCTCCTGAACCTGCCAAATAACAGTAACTTTAAACAATGAACTTTCTTGAGAGCTACACAAATCTCCTAACATTGCACATTGCAACTGTACAATGTTGCAACTGCATAATGTTGCTAACTCTGTAATTTTCATAAATACAAAGAATAATACTTGCATAGTGTTTAATCTGATTAATGAGACCTATATAAATAAAGATTGCTGGTGTAATTCTTTAGACCTGCTTCTCCATCAAAGAGCAGAGCTCCACCTGACCCAGCTGTTATCCTCAAAATCTGAATCCATGAGCCTTTATTTTTCTTATTCCCCTTTTGCCCCTCACAGGAATCTGCAGAATGGAATTGTTAAAGTTGACATCTTGGAGAGCATGCTGACTGTCCACTTGGTGGTGGGCAGAGAAAAGTATACAGAGAGAAGCTCCTTTGATTATTGAGTGTCTAGCCATTGTTCTATATGTGCATTTTAATTAATATTGCTGGGTATTAAAGAATAAATCCTAATGGCCAAAGTTCAATAGAAGTAGCAAAAATAACCCCTATGTAGTTTTTAGGAAAAAACTATCCTCTGGGAATGGGTTTTGTTAGTCTATCTCCTGGAGCTAGGATTAGTCTTGAACTTTGTCACTGGATGGTGAAGAGGGAGAGAAGGGAGGGTGAGTGGAAGGGCTCTTTCCTAGTATCTCCTTATCTACAAGATGGTTTTAGATTATAACTCTAGGCTTACGTGAATTTTTTTGGTAAAGTACTTGTGTCTATCAGGCATGAAGTTCATACTTTATTTCACAATATCTAAGCTTTATGGATGTCCTGAGGTGGCGGTGTATGGTAAAAAGTAGAGCTAATAGGGACTAGTAGTGTAGCTCTGGAGTAGAGTACTTGTCTTGCATGCCCCGGGTTCAATCCCCAGCACCCAAAAGAAAAAAAGTAGAGTTAGTGAATTAGCCAACTCGTAAATATCTTTTTGATTATAACAACAGAAAAGATGCGTCTTGGATGTGGAATTGTTATGTTTCTGGGCAGTGTGTATCAGGACTTGTTCATTAGGCTGCTGCGGAGGGGCAAAAGGAAGCACACAGGGAGAGATGGGAGCAAGTGTGCATAGATTTACATTTGGATAAGAGCCACTGACATTGTGTACATCTGCTGGCTGTCATAGGACTATTTTAACTCACTGAGAAATGTCTTCATACTAATATTTTAGTATAAGTTAGATAAAGAACTCTGAGAAAATCATGCTTGGTATACTCATTGCTTTATGTCTCGCTTTGAATTGAGCATTAGCAGAACATAGTATTTTAATTGTAACACTGCCAATACATCTATCTACAGCCTTGTTGCCATTTCTGTTTTCAGCGAGATTCTTGTCCAAAGAAAAGCAGAATTATAGTTTTTTTTCTAACAGACTGAGTTGGTATAGTATATTCTTGGTTATCAAGAATACTCACGTAGTTTTGGGATTTTGAATTGCTGAATATTCATGATGTGTGGAGAAGCACAATAAAAACTACAATCTCTATCACACAAAATGGGGTGTTGGGTCTATATATGCAGGACTAGGAAGACATATCCCACTGAGTTGCTTGTGACTGGAAGACTTTGTTCTTTGCTTCTTGGGTTTTTCTCTTCCCTGTAATGCATGAATTCATTTTAAAACATTATATTTTTAAAACCTGGAAAAATTAGAAGGGATATTTCACTACCCATTGTAAAAGATTTTAAGAATGTACTATGAAAAATTGGATAACTTAGAGAAACGGACAAGTTCCTAGAAACACATAGCTTACCAGGACTAAATCAAGAAGAAATAAGGGCTGGGGATATAGCTCAGTTGGCAGAGTGCTTGCCTTGCATGCACAAGGCCCTGGGTTCAATCCCCAGTATCACAAAGAAAATCCAGAACCAGATGGTTTCTTTGGTAAATTCTTCCAAACATTGAAAGAAGAATTAACACCAGTCCTTCTCAAATACTTCCAGATAATAAAAGAAGAGGCAATACTTCCTAACTCACTATTCCAATACCAAAGCCAGACAAAAACAAGAAAACCAAGAGGCTTACTCACCATGACCAAGTGAGATTTATTCCTGGAATGCAAAGATTGTTCAACAGGTGAAAATTGGCCAATGTAACACAATACGTTAACAGAATGAAGGAGAAGACTATGTGATCATCTCAACTGATGAAAAAGAAGGATGTGACACAACTGAATACACATCTATGATAAAAGCACTCAAAAAACTAGGAAAAGAAGGAAACTACTTAAGTATGACAAAAGCCACATATTAAAAAAAAAAAAAAACACCAGGAATATCAAACTCAATGGTGAAAGACTGAAAGCTTTTCCTCTAAAATCAGGAATAAGGCAAGGATGCTGGCTTTCACCACTTCTATTCAGCACAGTAATTGAAATCCTAGCCAGAGTAATAGGGCAAGAAAAGAAATGAACTACCCAATTGGAGGGAAGAAGTAAATTTATCTAGGTTCAGAGATGATATGATCTTATATGTAGAAAACTCTAAAGAGTCCACCAAAAAACTGTTAGCATTAAAAAAATCCATCAAAATATCAGATACAAAGTCAACATACAAAAATTAGTTGCAACAATATGCAATCTGAAAAGAAAAAAATTTTTTGATGCTATTACAAACTCCATTTGTAATAGCATCAAAAGAATAAACTACTTAGGAATTATTAATCAATGAGGTCAAAGACTTTTACAATTAAAATCAAAAAACAATGCTGAAAGAAATTTTAAAAGTCATTAAATAGACATCCTATGTTCATGGATTAGAAGACAATATTGTTAAAATAATATTACACACATTTAATGCAATTTCTACCCAAATTCCCTATTTTTTTTTTGCAAAAATAGAAAAAAAATATATCCTACAATTTATATGGAATCCCAAAAGACCTGAAGTACAAAAATAATCTTGAAAAATAACAAAAGTAGGAGGATTCACACTTCCTGATTTGAAAACTTACTACAAAGCTATAGTAATCAAAACACTGTGGCACCAGCATGGACACTTGGGTTACTTTCATCTTTTAGTTACTGAGATGACCATAGACCAAAAAATAAAATAGCCTACAAATAAACTGTTAAAGATACATTTAGATAATTTCTGACAAGGATGCCACAATATTCAATGAGGAAAGAGAAGCCTTTTTTTTTTTTTTTCAGTTGTGCAGGGATGATTTTTTATGTGGTGCTGAGGATCAAATCCAGCAAGGCAAGCGCTCTACCGCTGAGCTGCAATCCTAGCCTGAAAGGGCAGCCTTTTAAACAAAGGTACTGGTAAACTGACTATCCAGATGCAAAAAAAAAAAAAAAAAAAAAGTAGATCTGTACCCAACACCATACAAAAATTAACTCAAAAATGGACCAAAGACTTAAACAAAAGATTCTATACAAGAAAGCATACAAGGGTCTGGGGTTGTGGCTCAGCAGTTAGAGTGCTTGCCTAGCATGTGCGAGGCCCTGGGTTCGATCCTCAGCCCACATTAAAAAAAATAAATAAAATATATTGTGTCTAACTACAATGAAAAATAAATATTAAAAAAAAAGAAAAGGGAGGGCTGGAGATGTGGCTCAAGCCGTAGCATGATCGCCTGGCATGTGCGTGGCGCTGGGTCCAATCCTCAACACCACATACAAATAAAGATATTGTATCTGCCGAAAACTAAAAAATAAATATTAAAAAAAAGAAAAAGAAAAGGGAAACATAGGAGAAAATCTTTATGACATTAGAATTGAAAGTTATTTCTTGGATATGACATCAAAAGCACAGGCAATTAAAGAAAAAATAGATAATTTGGACTAAATGAAAATTTAAAACTTTGTGCATTAAAAGACACAAAAATATTTTATTCCATGAAATGGAATAAAATATTTGAAAATCATATATCTGATAAGGCTTGATATTCAGTATATGTAAAGAATTCTTATGACTTAATAGAAAAGAAACCCTATTTTTAAATGGGCAAAGGACTTGAATACACATTTTTCTACAGAAGATATTCAAATAGCTAACATGCACATGAAAAGATGCTCAATATCTCTAATCATTAGGGAAAGGCAAATTGAAATCACAACATAACCTCCGCGGACCTATTAGGATGGCTATTTAAAACAAAAGAAAATAAGTGAGAAGGTGGTGAAATTGGAATTTGGTGCATTGCTAATAAGAAGGTAAAATAGTGTTTCCCTTGTGGAAAAATTCCTCAAAATTTTGAACATAGGTTTACCATGTTCAGCAACTCCAATTCTGTATATGTACCAGATTTTTTTTTTCCCTTTTTTAAAATGGTATTAAGGATTGAACTCAGGGCACTCTTCAACTGTGCTACATCCCCATCCCTTTTGATTTTCTATTTGGATACAGGGACTTAATAAGTTGCTGAGGCTGGCCTCAAACTTGAGATCCTCCTGCTTCAGCCTTCCCATACTCTGGGATTAAAGGCCTGCCACCACTGAATCAGGTTTACCCAAAATAATTGTACAGATACTTGTACATCCAAGTTCACAGCAGCATTATTCACAATAGCCAAAAGATGGGCACAACCAGGGTCCACTGATGGATGAACTTTTTAAACCAAATGTATTGTATACATACATAGGATGGAATACATTCAGCCTTCAAAAAGAATGAAGTTCTGATATGTGCTGCAACATGGATGAAGCCTGAAGACATCACACTAGGTGAAATAAGCCAGTCACAGGACAAATAGTGTATAAATAGGTACATTCACAGAGACCACAAGTAGAAAGATGTTTGTCAGGGGTCGGAGGAGGGGGAAATAGATATTTGGTGGAGTTTCAGTTTGGGATGAGCAGGTAATCCCAGCAGCTCAGGAGGCTGAGGCAGGAGGATCTCGAGTTCAAAGCCAGCCTTAGCAAAAGCAAGGCCCTGAGCAACTCAGTGAGATCCTGTCTCTAAATAAAATACAAAGTAGGGCTGTGGATGTGGCTCAGTGGTTGAGTGTCCCCGAGATCGATCTTGATACTCCCCCCAACCACCACCAAAAAAAAAAAAAAGTTCTAGAGATGGTGGTGCCGGCTGCCCAACAGTGTAAATGAATTTGATGCCACTGACCTGTATACTTAAAAACGATGAAAGCAGGGCTGGGGTTGTAGCTCAGTGGTAGAGCACTTGCCTAGCATGTGTGTGGCACTGGTCCTTAGAAACACATAAAAATAAAACAAAGGTTAAAAAAACAAGTTGTCTTAAAAAACGATAAACTTTATGTTCTATATACTTTTGCCACAATTAAAACTCCAAACACGGATTACCTCCATGAGTTACCGGGTTAGGGAACTGAGTATCCTCCCTCTTCCCGGAGTCCTCATTCCAAAGACACCGCCAAAGTTCACTGGGCCACGGAAGCCAGTCCCAGCATCCTCCCAGCGGAGAGAGGGCCTGGGAGGTGACACCACCCCCCATCCCATTGCCCTATCTCCAACTTGGTTCTCAGCCTCCAAGTTTAATTTGTCCAGTGGCTCGGGGGGGCCTTCCGCGAGTGTCTTCGACTTTGTCCTCCCACTGTCACTCCAAGCCATTTTAAGTGTACAACTTTTTTTTTTTTTAAAGCACATTTAAGAACTGTGCAGCCATCGCCACAATGCAGTTCCAGTACATTTCCATCACTCCACTTTGCCATTCTGAGCCCCTGGTTCCTCGTCTATAAATGGTGATACGATGAGCCTAGCATTTTAAAGGTCCCCCAACAAATTCCACCTATAATTATTCTCCTTGTTGAAGCCATAGATCTAGATTAGTTTCTTTTTCCAAATCGCAGTCCAGTTTTTTCCCAGCCGACATCCACACATTTACAGCCGTGGAATGCGGGCAAGGAGGTTGGGTCCCCAGGCTCCGCGGAGGGTTTCAGTCTAGGGTCCCTCCCCACCATACCGCTATCCGGCCACCCGCCCAAGCCCAGCAGCCAGCGATCGGGGAATCGGGCCTCTCCCGGGCGCCCTGAGTGCTCGGGGCTGGATTGGTGAGGCCTGGGCGCTGAGGGCGCCTGCGCAGTAGTGAGCGTCGTGATCGCGCCCAGGGGCTGCGGAGATCCCTTAGAGTGGGCTCGAGATCGCTCCGAGTGGGCCCGAGAGCGCGGCGGCTGCTCGACCCCCGTCGGCCGCAGCATGGCGGACGAGGAGCTGGAGACGCTGAGGAAGCAGAGGCTGGCCGAGCTGCAGGCGAAGCACGGGGTGAGCGTGCGGGCGCCGCCCTCGCCTGGGGTGGAGCGCACGGCCCCCGGCTGAGCGCTCGGGCGTTAGCCTCCCGGGCCGCGGACCTTTCCGCTGCCCCCGCGGGGTCGTAGCCTTCCCCGGGGCCGCCGAGGCCCCTTCCCAGTCGCGGGGTCCCGGGCGGGCGCCGAGCACGTGCGCGGTGGTTCTGGATGGGGGTCTGGCAGCCCCAGAGGGGGTTCGCTGGGCCGGAGGTTCGCCCGGGGGAAAACCTTAGCCTCGCCCCTCCCTCAGCCTCGGCTTTCGGGGCTGGCCACCGTCCACTGCGGTGCCCGCCGATCGGAACCCAGTTTTTCTAGAATTGAGTTGTACCCCGCATTCCGTTGAGGGCCCGCTGTGTTTCAGGCGCGGGGACCGGCGAACTCCAGCCCCGACGGAGCGGGACAGCCGACTGGTCGTCTCCGGGAGCCGGGGCTGGAGGAGCGCCTGCCTGTAGCGTGAAGCCGGGGAGGAGCGGGTTAGGGATGGAGCGAGGTGGTTGGCATCATCAGTGCCCCTAATTCGGAGGCACGTTTTAGGAAGCGTAGTGTAGGAAACCGGGGTTGTCTGTGTTCTCAAACGTTCTATGAGTTGTGACTTCAGAAGTTCATGGAGACTATCTCGCTGACTTCTCTGAGCCCAGGTTTTAGTTATTAGAAAAGCTGTCTCTAGTATGTATCAGAAAGAAAGCAGAATGGGTTCTGTTTTTACCCCTTTGTGAAATTACACTCAATGAAAAATTATTATTTTTTTTTTTTTCAGGATCCTAGCGATGCAGCACAACAAGAAGCAAAACACAGGTATGATGGGCTGGACATCTGAACTTCTTGAGAGGTGGTTTCACCAAATGAACCAAACCCCCACCCCACCCCGAAATGTTTACAGGTGTATAAGCTTTGAATCTTGTCCTGGCCGAGTGATTTTTGCCATGAATTGTCATCGAGGAATCTTTATTATTTGTTAAATACACATTTAATACCTTGTATTGCAATTACTGTTTATCTGCTAAACTGTGACTGCCTTAACACAGCATAATAGAACTACTTCATTCGTGTGTTGTGACAGTTGAACACTTCAATAAATATCATCTGTTTAAAAAAATAATAAAAATAAATATCACCCATTATACTAGTCTCATTTTTATACCAGCAGAAGGCAGAGCACCTCATCGGCCAAGTTAATCAAATGAATATTTGATTGCCCCATCATACTGCCTATTTTTTTCTTTTGGGGTAAAAAAAAGTAATAAAATTTACTATTGCAGCTATTCTTGTTTTTAAGTATACTATTCAGTAGTGGTCACTGTATTCACATTGTTGTACAATAGCTCTAGAAGTTTTTCATCTCATATAACTTTAATCAGTTGAACAACTCCTGATTTCTTCCCCCCTGTCCTCATGCTACCTTTTAAACTCCCTTTGTCATTTGCTTTGGGTCAGGCACTGTATTGGGTTTTTAGAGGTAGGCAAGAAAGTGAGGGTTTAGAAAAAGGCAGATGATAAACACTGAGTGATATGAAGGAAGTAAAACTATTCAAATTTTGTTGGTTCTGAGAAGTACATTTTTTCACATTTTAACATTTGAAATTGGAATGCATTATAATTGATTGCTCTTATCCTGGATTCTTCCACAGAGTATTTACTTTTACTTCTGCCATTTCTTGGGTTCATTTGAAATCTGAGATCTTTTAAAATTTTGTTTGAGGTTCTCTTCTCCCTCTTGCCTCATAGTGTGAAGTCAGACAGAAACCCTATAAAACTAAAGCTTGCAGTTCAAATTTTCAGAGGAACTTTTATTTTTTCCTTCCTCCAGTTTGGGTCAGATACATGAAGAATTCCTTGCTGTTGCACGGCAGGCTTATTTCTTGTTTATCTTTTAGAGAGCATATTGCTTTTATTTCCTCAATATTTTTATTACTTATTGATGGACCTTTGTTTATTTACATTCGGGGCTGAGGATTGAACTCAGCACTTCACACATGCTAGGCAAGTGCTCTACCACTGAGCTACAACCCCAGCCCATGCATGTTGCTTTTTGACACCAGCTTTGAGTGGGGGTCTCTTAAGAGACCCATAAACTAGAGTACCTTTTTAAAAAAAAACTCTTAAAAATACATAAAACTATGGTGCATCTTACAATGGGTGACATTTTAGATTGAGTGAAATATAATACTACTATTACTTAATAGCAGATTTTAAGTACTCAGGAATTGTAAGGCCTAGGGAAATAATCTTTAAACTGTATTCCTTAATCTCTAGGGCTCCTAGGTTGAAATGAATAGTGGGCATAACAAGCCCCAGCTCTCTAATGCAGCCAGAGTACACCCTTCAGGTTCCCTGAAGGGCTTCACTTGAGGAAAAAAAAAAAAATTAATTTACTACATTAAAGTTTGAAACCATTGCCCTACGAATATGAACTAGTTCCTCTTTGAGTATATAGAAAGAAGCAAGAGTAGTTGCAGAGTTATAATCTTACTACCCTTCTCCACTCAAAAATAGAACTGAGATCCCTGAGCAACTGTATTTGGTTTTAGCTCGGCCATGGTTACCTGTGTCTCTCTAATATGTCCTCCCTGGGCCTGAGCTTATCTCTAATATGTCCTTCCTGTCCCTGGAAACGGCACAGATTAATCAATTAATTGGTGATTCTCATTGCCTGAAATCCCACTAAGTTTCAAGCACCTGTCACACAATAGGTACTTAAAATTTTGGTAAACGTGGTTGAACTGAAACTTCTCTCTAATTATGAAAATATTTAAGTTTCCTGAAAACATGGTAGGGTTACAACCATATAACAAAGCTGGCTATTTGAAGGCAGAAACACCACAGCACAGTCTGTGTATCACAGGTGTCTATGGTAAGAAACATCTTGTTACTTTTTATGTATGTTCTGTAGCTATGCTGACAGCCTAGTTCTAATTTTGCTTGACCTATGTTTTTATTGTAGGGAAGCAGAAATGAGAAACAGTATCTTGGCCCAAGTTCTGGATCAGTCAGCCCGGGCCAGGTGTAAGCATCTTCCATTTCCTTTAAGATATTTCCATAAAATTGGCTTGATTGGGGAGATACATATGCAGTTTCTGCTCTCTAGAGTAAATGTTTGTTTTACCTAAAAATACTTGAGATAACATTAATTTGTAAGAAGTGTGAAATTTATAAACCTAGAGAAAATTTCCTTGAATTGTTGAATTGTTAAAAGTGCCAGTTTACTTCTCTTCTTAGCAAGAAAATCTTTTCCAAGTGTCTTTTCAGTAAAATTGGTAGAAAACAACTCTAAAGTAGAAACAGTCAAATTGTTGCCTGTTTGACATGGGTGATGGGGAGTTAAGAATTGGTGATAGTCTTGGTTTTATTGTACATGCAGTTTTTTATAATAAAACAAAAAAAATACATAGAAAAAAAATTAGCCAATCAGAAGGAACTATCTTCTGTATCTTCTGTGTTGTAAATGTAAGCTCAATTTGAGTTCAGAAAGGACAGATAGCTGTAGATGATCACCACCATTTTATATGCATAGTAATAAATAAATTACTTTTCAGAAGGCAGTCATTTTAAGAAACAAGACAGTATGGGGCTTAATATCTGAGAACCCAAGTTTAATCTTGGCTGTACAACTGTGATTGACATGGGTGAACTCTGGCTTTAAAAGGAGTAGCCATTGTGTGCCCTACCTACTTCTCTGATTTGGAAACAATACACGCTTGTGAACTGCTTTGGAAACGTCAATGCGTAGTTTTAAGGTGTAATATAAATATGAGTACATTTAGTTTTGATGTCTTTTTGTATGTTTTTTCTTTACAGTAAGTAATTTAGCCCTTGTAAAGCCTGAAAAAACTAAAGCAGTAGAAAATTATCTTATACAGTTGGCAAGATATGGACAACTCAGCGGGAAGGTGAGCTTGGCCTACCTTAAGGGAACTTTACCCACTCTTACCTGCTTTATCAAAACATGGCTTCCCCAGGTCAATTTACTGTTCATCCGATTATAAAATTTGTGGGATTTTGTTTTTTTCTCCTGTGAAGAATTTTTTAAAGGATAAAACAGTCATCAGTTCTAAAAGATAATTACCTTTCTCGAAATGCTATGCTTTCTCCTTTCCTGACATTGCTGTGGAACCTTGCTGATGTCTGTGTGACCCAATGACTTAGGGTTAGCTAGCTTAACTTAAATTATTTCCTGCACTGGAAACAAGGCTTGTCAATAATACCAATTAAAATACTACCTGTTTAGGTAGAAGTTAGGTTTTGTTTGCAAATGAGGAGAGATTTTAATCCTTTGATTATCATTTGTGTTGCTGAAAGGCCATGAGGTGTGGGGATCATCTGGCAAGCCTAGCCTTCTTTCAAGTTCCACCTGCTGCTTTCTTAGCCCTTTACACTAAGAACAACTAAGAAAACCTTCCCTCGGGCTGGGGTTGTGGCTCAGTGGTAGAGCGCTTGGCGCCTAGCATTTGAGAAAGACAACCTGTTAATCTTTTTGAGGGTGGTGTTTCCTCCAAGGTTGTGTTTAAGCTTCTCATGGGCAGAGGTAGAGTGTCTTTCCCCTGACAACACAGTGGTGTATTTTTCATTGTCTACTAGTGATGATAAAGATGTTCTTATAAATATGTTTGTTTTGAACTTTTCTGAAGAGCTGTTTGGTGAATATTATCTATTCTCCCACTGAGGAATATAGCAAAGCCAATTTAGTTGGAACTTAACCCAGTAGTTCTAACCCCCTAACTCACTCCTTTCCTCTTTTCTCTCTCTCTCTCTCTCTCTCTCTGTCTCTTTTTTTTTCCTGATTATCCTAGGTATCAGAACAAGGCTTAATAGAAATCCTTGAAAAAGTAAGCCAACAAACAGAAAAGAAAACAACAGTTAAAGTAAGTTTCTGCAAATGAAAAGGTTGATACATTAAATGTTAAGGGTTGAATATACAACTGCCATATCTAAATATCTTTCAGTATTTAGGCAGTTTTATAACATGGAAATATTGTGGGGTGACCAGCACACCCCATTAGGGTACATTCCTGCTCAGTCTGAAATAATTATTAAGAAATAAAGGCAGAGCCAGAAATTAGATAAAAGGGGGGGTGCCTGATAGGCCTTCCAGTCCTAATAAGAGCTGGAACTGAACAACTGAAACAGGAGGATACTCTTTATTTAAGGAGGAGTACATCAAAGGCAGGGATAAGGTTTCAGCCGGAGGAGTCTTGGTGCTTGGTGCTCGATTCTCAGTGTGGCAGGGGGCTTGCAGTAAACGGGTTGATTGGCATTTTGGCAAGCCACACCCATCTCCTAGAGGCTGTGTGATGACTCTAGTGGGTCATCCCATCTCTTATCCTATACTGAACTTGTAATGAAGCTAAGTGGTCGTCCCATCTGTGATGCTATACTGAACTTGTGACAGAGCTAGGTAGGACGCCACATGAACTAGGCGTTCTCAAATCAGCAGGATTGTTGCTGGGAGTTCCTGATACCAGGCTTTCCAGCCTAATGGCTTCAACATCGTTTTAGTTCACACATAGTTCATAGATGGCTTCCCACATGGAAGTTCTGGAAGAAACTTTATTTATTGAGGTTTTAATGTTTAAGGTTCCTGTCCCCCAACTGCTGCCCTCTTTGCTCATGAAGTTGTTTTTTAAAGACATAGGACTGGGGATGTGACTCATTTGCCTGTCATGCATGAGACCCTGGGTTCTGTCCCCAACACCACAAAAAAAAAAAAATAGACACACAGTCCTGAGTGGGTAGAAATTTTTCTTCTCAGAAAGTCTGAGTTATGCTTTATTAAATATGTTATGACATTCATTTAATTTTCCCCCTAGTTCAACAGAAGAAAAGTAATGGACTCTGATGAAGATGATGATTATTGAGCTAAAATGTTTAGAGACTGGACCTTAATAAAACAATTCTAGTACTCTGATTAATTGTTTACTTTGTTTATTGTCTATATGCCTTTAAAAAATAAACTTGTTATTCAAAATAAAGCAAGTTGTGGTAAGTTATTTCAGTATCTGCCAAGTGACCAGAAGATCTGCATTTTGAATGTATTGCCCTTCCTACCAAAAGCATTTGAGTACTTAGCAGCATGAATGTAGGAGAAATACAAGTTGTTCCAGCGTGCTTCAATAGGAAGAAAACACCAACCACAGCAGCCAGAAACACTGGGAAATAAAACCCATGGACAGTGACTGAGTATGACTAATATTTCTGCAGGTAGTACTTCCATTTAATGCAAGAAAATCCCTGGCTTTGATTTCTTTTGTAATATGCTTATCAAAGGCCTTGAGATTAAATTATGTAACATTTATCACTCCCATCCAAAACAGCTGGAGTGATACTTCCATTGATACAATCAGCCACAATAACTGGGACAAACTGGTAATAATACTTCAACAGTAAAAATGTTTGTAAGACAAATGACTGTAAAAAAAATTTTTTTTTTAAGTTGTCAATGGGTCTTTATTTATTTATTTATTTATATGCAGTGTTCTGAGAATTGAACCCTATGCTTCACACATGCTAGGCAAGCACTGTACCACTGAGCTACGACCCAGCTCCAAGATAAATGACTTTAATGATTAAAATCTAGTTTGAGTTGAGCAGTTACATTTTGGTAGAAATGTTTTTGAGTTTTTTACTAATAAAGCTGCAGATGATTTTAAGGCAGATGTCATCTCATACTGAGCTTTACTTGCACTAGGTTATGAAAATCCTCTTGGGCTGGGGTTGTGGCTCAGTGGTAGAGCGCTTGCCTAGCATGTGTGAGGCACTGGGTTCGATTCTTAGCACCACATATTAAAAAAATAGATAAAGGTCCATTCATAACAAATAAAAATATTTTTAAAAAAATAAAACCTTCTCTCATACATTTAGATCATAAACTTTAATAACTAAGCTCTTTGATGTAATCTTTTAAACGCCTTAGTTCTACGAAACTAAGCCCAGGAGTGAATTCACAACACTTAATGAGATGAATAGGATTGGTAGCAGTGGGAAATGTGGTTTACAGTCCAAGTTGGCTTTAAACACAGCATACTGCTCATGTTTAAACTATATTTGAGATTTTACAATATTTGAAATTTGTAACCATAATAAACAAAGTCATCATAGGGGTTGGTGGTGTGGCTCGGTGGTAGAGGGCATCCTGGAGGTCCTGAGTTTGAGCCCCAGCACCACAAAAGAAAAGTGTTGGAATAAGTGTCTAATTTCTGAATAAATGAGTTATAACCATTAAGAAAATTAATTTTTTTATTTTTCTTTTAAGGAATAGAATTGTAGTCAAAATCTTCTGGGATTTTGGGAGAACCCATTTATAGATTTTGCTTTAGACCTCATTGACATAAACATGTAAAAAGCAGGGGCTGGAGTTGTAGCTCATGATAGAGTGCTTGCCTCGCACATGTGAGGCACTGGGTTCAGTCTTCACCACGTAAATAAAGGCATTGTGTCCGTCTACAACTAAAAAAATAAGAAAAAAAATGCTAACAGCACATTATATAATTCTTAGCAAGTTTTGTTACATTTTCTTGTTCAGAATAACCCGTGTCCTAATTCTAACTACGATGTGAATGTGTTTAAAGATTGTCAGATGTTCCTTTCAAAGACACTTGAGAATGGAAAGCGATTGTGTATACAAGGATAGAAGTTATTGAAGGCACAAAGGGTGGAGAATACTGCTAAGAAGTGAGGAGTGGTTATTCTAAACTTTTAAGTAAGTCAGTGAGCTGGCAATCCTTTGTACTCAAAACTTACACAGAAATAGAAATTCAGGCATTACTTATTTGTGAACTGTAAAATTATTTTTTCTTTCAAGCTAGGAAACAAGTGGAAAAACAGAAGTGTAATGAGCTAGTCAATTGAGATGGCTCCTACTATTAATTACTTTACTGCAATAGCTCAAAAGGAAACTCCCCAAAGACAGACGGTTTCATTCAGGACTTTTTCTCCAGATGAAGAGCACACCAAGCTTGAAACAGCCAATTCAGGTGCCACTGCCAATTTGACCTTGACCCTCAGATCTCAAGCAAATCAGTCCCTTGTTTCTCTGAACCTGTTTCCTGGCTTGCCAATTCTATTCAGTGAGACAGAATTAAATGATTATGCATCAGGAGACGCCCATAGGAGGGCGCTATTATGGTGGGCAGCGCAGCGGCGTTTGAATGACTGATATGGGGCCTGGCCTAGGCTGTCCAGTGGCTATTTGCCAGTGCCAGCACGGGGGTGAGGCACGGAGGTACCGTGAGGCGCCCATATTGAAGAGATTATGGCATCTGAAACTCACAATGTTAAAAAATGGAACGTTTGTAATATTGAGGATCATTCCATTGATCATCCTAGAAAACAGATCTAAAAATTCACTAATAAGAATATGAAGGAGGTTAAGAAATCTCCGGAATAGTTGGCTGTTTATATAAATACAACAGTTGGACAAGCTGTGAAGTCCAGATAAATTTTGAAAGGTGATCCATCACCAAAAAAAAAAAAAAAAAAAGTCCAACATCTTTATCCAAATCCTTATTACAGAAAAAAATAGTCCCCTATAAGTGAGGGCTGTGATATGGCAAATAAAATGAACTGGCTTGTGCAGCCCACCTGCATGAAAAATTATAGCCATGATAGTTGAAGATACTTGGTTAACTCCACAGTGATTCTGGTTCTTCACAGAAAATCCATCATCTAAATACGGTGGGGTTTTTTTCCTGTGGTTTCTCAGGATCATGAAACAATGGCCTAAGTTTGGTTCAGCAGGAATTTGAGATTGAGTGTAGCTTTAACTTTCTGGAGAAGTGTAAGTGAACTTGTAACTTATTTGGGGAGGATAGAAGATCTTGGAGTTGAGGTAGATTGCCTGCCTGTATTAATGGTTTACAGAAAGAAAAACAATAGATCTCACTTGGCTGCTGTGTAGACTTGTTGCCTCTTGTAAAGTCATTACTTAAAAGCAAATTTGAAGAATATGTGATAGTTGGTTTAAACTGGCTTCAAGCTGTAATAAAAAAGTGGTCAGAACTATCACTCAAAAAATTATAAATGATGGAAATATTCAGGATTTTAAAACAACTAAGTGGCCTGTAAGAACAAGAAAAACATCTTACTTTGGTTCCAGGATACAGTGGTATTATAGCTAAGGATATAGATGCTTATTTATTATAGTTGAATTGAGAGATTTTGTCTACTAAAGAGCATTTAGTTACTCAAAACATCTTGAACTATATGATTTCCAAAAATTGATCTGAGAACTGTGAAGTGTGGAAGAAATTAAAACCATTTTTTTCTTTTAAAAAGCCACATAATGAAACCACTAATGAAAACCCTGAAACAATCTACTTCACATTGAAGTGGAAAAATATCCAAAACGAACAGCTTCAACTTCAATGAGATGAAAGTGCACCACAAAGACTGTTTGCCTTTGCTGCATTTGGGCTTTATGTGGTTATCTGGTAACATTTAAGAACTACTGGTCCTAATGCAGTCCTCCATGAGAATATAATTTATACTATGTGAAAAAATAAGACAGGACTAGGAACTATAAAGACTAATTATCATTAATTTTTTATTGTTTTATAAAAACCACTCGTATGTGTGCAGCTATTAATGTTGAATAGACTTTCAAAGTTTAAAATGTCATAGTAAATAACGTTAAAAATTTTTGTCCATACTGAGATACTGTGTAAACAAATGCCTTAATTATTAATAAGCCAATGTGTTATGATACCAATATCTGTTTTTAAAAACATTAAAAACCTGCCAGGCATGGTGGTACATGCCTGCAATCCCAGCCACTTGGGAAGCTGAGGCAGGATGATCACAAATTTAAGGCCAGCCTCAGCAACTTAGGGGAGGCCATGTCTCAAAACAAATAATAAAAAGGGCTGGAGATATAGCTCAGTGACTAAGTACCCCTGGATTCAATCCCAGTGCCAAAAAAAAAACTTAAAACCAACCATGATTCATTCTGGCATGATAAAATCATGAAATTAAATCAGAGGTTTACATTCATGTAGAATGTGGTTGAAACATTTTCCATACTATTTTTAAAACTTGAAAATGTTGTTAGAAGTTCTGATTTTTTTGTCAGAATTTCACATCATGTACATATGTGTTATCTCTATAAAGAAAAAGGTGAGTATATGTTTGTATGAATGTTAAACTGGAAATGTCCATAGAGTTGGCTAATTTATATTCACTTTTTATTGTATGCAGATTTATTTTTATTTTAATGTTTTTTAATATTTTTGTTTTAAATATTATTATTTCTGTATCATTAAACTTCCTTCATTTGAGTAAATTCACTTAATATTTCTTAAAAAATGGTTATACATCAAAGCATTTTCAAAATTATACTGCACCATCCATAAAATTAGTTACTAGCACATGTACATGTATGCATATTGAGAATGCCTATGCCAATAAATTACATGACATAGTTTCTTAATTAGTATGATAAAAGACCACAGCAATTTAAGTTAATAATGTTCTTTTGGTTAAAAAAGGAAAGAGAAGAAAAATTAATAAATTGGTAAAGCAACAGTGTTCATTTGTGTTTGTACTAGAAAGCTGTATTGTATTTATTATTTTGATTTTAAAAGAAAACATTTTTGTGGTCCCTCAGCATAGCACCTACAGCATTAAGTCAGCCCTGGTCAGGTAGGTGGATAATGATCTGATCTGTTTGGTCAAATTAAGTGTTTCAGTCACATCTAAAACTGACAAAATATACATCCATCCAAGGGGGACCATTTTTCCACACACAAAGCATATGTTTATTAGAGGGGCTGAGAAACAAATCTCCATCACAAAACATTAAAAAAGCATACCATGGGACTGGGGATATGGCTTGGTACAGAACTTGCCTAGCATGCATGAGGCCCTGGGTTCAATCCCCAGTATTGGGAAAAAAAATACCATGACACGTTCAAGAATCATAAAGTTTACTGTTTCTCTTCCATCATTTGGCACATATCCAAGGCACATTAGAAAATTAGAAATCATAAATTACTTTGTAGAAAAATAACCCCTCCCTTCTATACACACAAGAATTTCCAAGAACATGCACAAAACCATTTCCCTATTACAAAGTTATTTGAAAAGGTACTCAGGACAAACCCATGTTTATAAGCTGTAGACCAATAACATAAAAAAATAACAGTATAATCTATATAAATTTATAAAAATCAATAAATTCTAACTTAAAATAACTCTGACCTGGTTTGTTCTGTAAGTTTTGAATCTGAATCAAAAGACTAAGAAAAGATGTGCCAAATCTACTCTCTAATAACCATCCATCAGGTGTGACATTTAAGGGAGGTTTTTAACGGAAAGGGATGTTTCTAGAAACACTGCTACAGGTATATATGTGCAGTGACCAATTATCTGTACTTTGTTGGAAGAAAAATTATATCCAACTTTTTCTATATAGTGCAGAACAGGTCTGATATGTCCTTTTTACTAAAATGAACATCAAAATGGCATTTAGGCATATTTTGGTTCAAGTGTTGCTTTGCAAAGGAACATTTTGCATGGTCTATTTCTTCATTCCAATATGACATTTATGCATGGCCTCCACAGTAACTTACTGTGACCTAAATCGCTTCTCTTTAGATTATCCTGTAGTGTGGGTAGGGAGAATATTTTAGCTTATGGCTTGCTAATTTATACACATCACAGAGGTTTAGCACCTTTCCATGGAATATCAGAATCTGACAGTGAAACCTCTCCCTATAACCAGGAAATCCTTAGAAACATACATCCCAATTAAGGAGCTGGACCCTACTGAAATTTTTGTCCATTTTCTTTCAAGTGTATTCATTAGCTTTGAAGAGGAGAGAGATGGTGGTAAATTTTTTGTTGCACTTATTCCCTCAGCCACAGAAAAGCTTTCAGGAACTTTCTGCTGAAGAGTCTTTCAAGCCAGTTGTTTGAAAGTATACTCAGTCCTAAGCTGTATTCATGCTCAGCATCATCTTATTGCATACTTACTTCTTGGCAGCAAACTTAACAATGACTTATTACTGTTAAGACTGGGAAACACCAGCCCCTTGGGGCAGGGATAGATTGTCGGCAGTCTCTGGGCCCTTGGGAACAACTGGGTCTTCAACAGTGTGCCTGCGGAGCATTCTCCTGTTTCCAGGAGCAGTTTGCTTCTGTCTAGGCCTCTCCTCAGGCCAGTCATTCTTTCCTTCATTAGCAGTCTGAGATCTGCTCTGGTCTGGCAGGTTATTCTGTTTCCATGTGATTCCTTGCCTTTCAGGCTAAAGAAAATATACAATTCAGTTTATGTCTGCACTGTATTATATATAAACCACATGACCGCACTGCACCTACAGCATTAAGTCAGCCCTGGTCAGGTAGATGGATAATGATCTGATCTGATTGGTCAAATTAAGTGTTTCAGTCACATCTAAAACTGACAAAATATACATCCATCTACCCCTGTGGGCTACTGTGTCAGACAATGTGCTTAGTACTCCTCAAGCATATTTTCAATTCTAACATCCCTGTGATGACAGTGTGTCACGTGCTCACTACCTGTGCAGTGTAAATACAGAAAGCACCCAGAGAAAGTGCTTTACACGTTTGCACACTTTGTAACTCTAAGTATATATACTGCAGTCCCACTCCACAGCTGAGGAAACAGGACTAGCAGTTAAGCCATCTAACTAAGTACCGCAAGGGAGAAGCTAGCACTTGATCGAACTCAGGCAGATTTCAGTTAGTGGGTTTCCCACTAAGGAGCAAATCTATTAGCAAAGCTACAGAAGATTAAGTGTGAAATAAAAATTAGTCATGTTAATAGAAATCACTTTAATGTTCTTGGGCTGGGGTTGTGGCTCAGTGGTAGAGCACTAGCCTAGCACATGTGAGACACTGCGTTCGATCCTCAGCACCACATAAATAAATAAAGATATTGTGTTCATCTACAACTAAAAAAAAAAAATTAAAAAAGAAATCACTTTAATGTTCTAAAGAAATGATTTAAAACTTACATGTTTGCTCCAAAAGCCTATGCTATCAATTCTCAACAATAAGAAAAGTCATATTTCTAAGAATCATAGGTAATTTGTTCACAGTTAATTAAAGCTGTTCATATGTTGCTTCTGTTATAAATACATTTGGGGGTCAAGGTATAAAAATCAACTTGATTTTTTTTTTTTTTTTTTTTTTTTTGAGCATAGATTGGGCTGTCTTTCCCTCTGGAGAGAGTAAGCATTCTCCCTTGAGTGTGTATTCTTGCTTTACCAGGCATCTCACTCTTGGGATTAACCCCCTTTCCTACTTAAATGTGTACCTATTTTCCTAAATAATCAACTGTCTATGCCTTAGGAAAAAAATAGCACAGATTGTAAAGCAGGCTTCATTTTATGACAAACTTTTTAAATGGTGCATGGGAGAGAACTACTGTACACACTGAAACCGCAGCTTCCCAGGCTTACTACTGCTTCCCACCTTTCACCACTCTCCTTTCTCTGCTCAGAAATATATTTTAAAATATATCAATGAAGTCCATATTCTTGACTGTCCCACTAAAGTACTGCAGTCTTAATTGCTGTTAACTCTTACAGTGAAGACTACCATTAAATGAAGATGACTATCATGGAGAAATGTGTTTCCTGTGGATCACTTTTGAAAAAGTCAGGTTTTTAAAAGTAGGAATATATTGGGGCTGGGGTTGTGGCTCAGCGGTAGAGCGCTCACCTACCACATGTGAGGCCCTGGGTTCGATCCTCAGCACCACATGAAAATAAATAAATAAAGATATTGTGTCCAACTAAAAACTAAATATTTTTTTTAAAAGTAGGATTATAAGCCAGTGTTTAATAACTCACCTCATGCAAAGAACCTTCAGTAAAATTAGGGACACTTCTATCTCTTGCCATAATCTCCCTAGAAGTCTTCCCCCTGAAACCCAAAATATAAAATAAATATTTGGAATAGTGGTGTGAAACACTCTGACCACAAGATGGCAGCATTGGATGACATTATTACTGAGAGTTCATCCACAGGTAATTAAAGCTGTTCATATGTTGCTTCTGTTCTAAATACATTTGGGGGCCAAGATACAGAAATCAACTTGATTTTTATACTCACCTAAACTGACCACCTGAGTGAACAAAGTAAAACTGTCTTGTAAAAGGTTCATCTGGTAGATCGTACATTTTTGAGTTCCCTGTAGATAAAAGAATAAATAACTGAAAACTTAAAAAATAGTTATATTAAAATTACAACACAGACTCAAACTTTCTAATTTCTTAGTTTAACAAAATTTAGAAAATTAAGCATTGACTTTGCTTAACTATAGTGGCAAATACCTATTTATTACTATGAGAACCTTTGTAAAACAAGGATAAATCCTTCATACACTGATACTCCCCCACTAAAATCAATTATGCTGAGGTAGCCTCAGAATTATCCAGATATGTTCGTGGTGGTGCATGCCTGTAATCCCAGCAGCTCAGGAGGTTGAGGTAGGAGGATTGCAAGTTCAAAGCCAGCCTCAGCAAAAGCGAGGTGCTAAGCAATTCAGTAAGACCCTGACTCTAAATAAACATACAAAATAGGGCTGGGGATTTGGCTCAGTGGTCAAGTGCCCCCTTGAGTTCAATCCCCAGTACCCCCCCAAAAAAACAGAATTATCCAGATATGTAAGTGGAGTTATTTACATTATTGCACTACAAATACATGGACTTTTTAAAGATAACAGAACAAGGACCCCTTTAAACTTTTAACAAAGGAGAAAATATTTCCACAGCTATTTGGTAACTACTATTCTAATTACCATCAACCTCCATACACCTGCACTTTTTTAAAGTTGGGGGCAGGGATGAAGTTCAGTGGTACAGCGGTCCTGGGGCTTAAGCCCCAGCATTGGAGAAAAAGAAAAAAAAAAAAAAAAAGACAAAAAGATGCATTCACCCTGGAAGTCTAGGAAATGCACCAGAGAACATGTGGCTTTGGAATATGAGGAATAACAATCTACAAGAGGTTACTCCTCTCCAGGGGGTAAGTTGAGGCCTAAATCTTCAGGTAATGAGGTAATGCTGGGAATGTCTGTCTGATTTCCCCAGGAAACATAATCAACCGGAAAACTAGTATTCAAAAAAAACCTGACAGATGCATTTCTGTGTATCCCTCCCAGTCATAACTATAATGACATTTTACATTTATAATTAAATGAAAACCATCAACTACCCATGAATTTGCAAATAAACCTAAGTTGAGAACTATAGAAAGAAAGTAAGCACTTACATTTTTTCCTGATCTTAACGGTCACATACTCCTTGTGGTCTATTTCGGCAACATCATCTAATGAGGCAACACAACTTGGTACTACTTGAAGTAACTCCATTATTTTTGAATTCTACAATTTCAAGGGAAAGGTAACAGTAACTTTAATTCTTCATTAGCATATTATTGATCTGTTGGTATAGCTGTGACTGTACCAAAAGAAACCTGAAAAACAACTACAAACAAAACTCTGAGGCCATCAATCCTAGTGGCAAGAGCAGCCCTGTGTGCTGGGGGTTAGCTCAGCGGTAGAGCACTCACACAGCACACACAAAGTCCTGTGTTTCATTTCTAGCACCACAAAAGGAACAGGAAAAAAGAAAAAGAAAAACCTGTATCTGGAACCTGACTGCCCTCTACCAGTTACCGTGGGCTGGGTGTTTAACCATTCCATGCAACTGGGTGGCAATAATAGGCTCCATTATTGTATGGTCAGGAGAGGTTATCAAGGGGCCACCATGCAATAAGGACTCAATAACACCATCACCATCATTGTCCTTAGACTAAATACTGAAGTTTAAAATACTTCAGTTCCCTTAGGAAATATCAAGCTCACAGATACACCCAAGAAACACTGCTTCATCAGCCAGCTGGGCATCCCTCAACCATTCGGCTGACACCTCAAATTGTTCCCCATAGGCCCACCCCTTGCCAGCCACACACATCTCCTTAAACCACACTTCATCTCCAGATGAAGACAACATCAAAGTTAAAAGAAAGTCACCGAAAACTCAAATGAATATAATAAAGCTATGATCAGGCTGGATTTTGGTAACTTTAACATCTCAGTGGGGTCATTGAATAGCCTACTAGCTGTCTATTCCCACGCTGACTAGAAAATCAGACGAAGATTCACCATGAAGACACGAGCTGGAAAGAGCTCCCTTCTCCCAGGAGGAAAGGACTTTTCCTCACCAATCTCCATGATAAACACCCACAGCACTGGAGAGGGTGGGGACCTGTGGGGACTCCCCTTACAGAACTCCACAGGTTTGGTTTAGTTTTGTTCTGTAGAACTGGGGATTGAACCCAGGGCCTTGCACATGCTAGGCAAGCACTCTGCCACTGAGCTACATCCCCTCAGTCCTTTTATTATTGTACGTATGTATTTTTTTTTAACTTTTTATTTTTTTTTTAATATTTATTTTTCAGTTTTCGGTGGACACAACATCTTCATTTTTTATTTTTTTATGTGGTGCTGGGGATCGAACCCAGCACCCTGCGCATGCCAGACAAGCGCGTTACCGCTTAAGCCTCAACGCCAGCCTCTGTACGTATGTGTTTTGAGACAAGGTCTCGCTAGGTTGCCCAGGCTGGACTTGAACTTGGCATCCTCCTCCCTCCCAGTAGTGGAGATTACAGGCAAGTAGTTTTAAATCCACAAACAAAACTAGCTTTCTCAATCATGCTGCAAGGATGGTGAAACCAGAATGGTGCCTGAACTTGCTATTTCCCTTTAGTACTTGATCGCCCATTAAGTATGTCAGATCAGGGTGCCAACTGGGGTACCTCAACACAGGCCTTTGGAAGCTACCCCTAAAAGAATGATTCCTGGCTCCCTGAGCCTGCCACCTTTAACCAGGTGACAAGAACCAGTTATCTAGCCACACAGGTTGACTTGGCCTGGGACCCAAGGATCAGATCTGGGAGAAATCCACAGAGGGATGTGTGGGAGCCTGAACTCCTAGCTCCAATGCTGTCTGCACTCACCTGCTCAGCACAGTCTATGGCCGTGCACTGCCTCTTGTTCAAGATGTGAACTGATGCTCCATGAAGCAGAAGCAGCTCCACCACGAAGACATGCTTTTCTATCACAGCCTCATGCAGAGCTGTATTGCCCTTATTGTTAGTAGCGTTAATGGAAGCCCCATGCTAGAAGGAGAAACAGCACAATATTAGGATATATTAGGAATGCTAAAAAATCTTCAAGGCAGAATCTACGGGGTAGGAACATGGGTATTCACTGTAAAAGTGTTTCAACTTCTATGTCTGATATTTTCCTTAAAATGTTGGGGATAAAAGTAACACTAAGAGGGGCTGGGCTGTGGCTCAGGGGTAGCAAACTTGCCTGGCATGTGTGAGGCACTGGGTTCAATTTTCAGCACCACATATAAATAAATAAAATAAAAGTCTATCAACAACTAAAAAAATATTTTAAAAAAGTAACACTAAGAAAGGACTTATGAACAAAGGTGTTTATTGCAGCACTTATCACTATAGCAGGGAAAAAAACAGATTAAATTTAAACAAATAAGAAACATTAAAGAAAACACTAGGGTAAATCCATACTTACTTGACCATTAAAAATTGTGTTGTTATTGGTTTTGTTTTTTGGGTTGTTTTGTTTTGTTTTTTGTTTTTTTGGTTCCAGGGATTGAACCTAGGGATGCTTAACTACTGAGCCGCATCCCCAGCCCTTTTTATGTTTTATTTTGAGACAGGGTCTCACAAGTTACTTAGGGCTTCACTAAGTTGCTAAGGCTGGCTTTGAACTTGTGATCCTCCTGGCTTGGCCTCCCAAGCTGCTGGGATACATCACTGTACCTGGCTTAATCAACGATCATCCTACATTAAATTAAAGAGAAAACAACACTGATCTAAAACTACACTCATTTTTAAAAAGTCCACCAAAGTGGATCATGAACAAGGTGGGTTTTCCCTGACTCTGTGACCCAGAAGGCCACTGGGCTCACACTTCAGGGTAACAACTCGACTTACCCATGGTAGGTGAGGTCAGGCCTACACCGCCAGCAAAAGCAGAACTTAGGTCCTAAGCACTGCCTCCCTGACACAGCACCAGCTCCCTTCCACACAGAACCACTGTGGAAATGTAGTGCAGAGCTCCTCTTCTGGAGGCCTGTGACTAACAGGTGGACCAGCTCAGAGAATGGGGAAAAGGCCTGCTGGAGCTGGGAGGGGCCTTACCTGTAGCAACAGTGCTGCGACTTCATGATGGCCACTGGAGCAGGCATAAATGAGGGGTGTGTTTCCACTTATATCCTTTTTATTGGGTTTCACATTAGAATCTAATAGATACTTCACCACCTAGCTCAGAGAAGAAAAAAATTCAACCTCAGTTAAAATGTGCAAAAAGAAATCTCTAATTTGAAACTGATTTTTCTCTGCTTACTGAGAAGGCTCTTGAGACATATGTCTGACCCCAGTGAAAGCAGACCAGCTGGAGGCCGAGGAAGTACCATCTGCTGAGGGTCTGCTCTGGGCCAGGCACTGCACTGAGCACTACTGTTTTGGTTTAATCTTTACATCTACCCTATGGAGAGGTGGAATTATGACTCAGATATTACAGATTAGGAAGCTGATGCTGAAAGCACACTGCTGAGTGTTCAGGATAGAGATGAAGACCTGAGACACGGTCCTTGTCTTTAAAGAGTCTACAGTGGAACTCATAAAGGAAAAAGGAAAAATGTATACATAGATAATTTCTATAAGAAAAATAGTAATTTAAAAACACAAACTGTTCCAAAATTCTCTCTTGGACCCCCTCCTACAGGGCCACAACTGTACTTCATAAAGTATGAAACTGTTTGGCACAGACCTAAAGGTGGAGAGATGATCAAGACCCAAGTGTAGGAGACAACTCTTGCTGGGATCAAAATCAGAATGACAGCTCTGGGTCACACAGATGTAAATGGCAATGGGCAGAGGGCTGGCTCCACTCCCAGGGAGCACCAGAGTTCTGTGTTCTGCTGCCAAGTGCTCCTGCCCTGTGTACTACAGAATTTCAGGGTGGGAGGAAGGAAATGCAACTGTCCTCTGGGCTAGACCCCAAGACCTTTCCCCTCTGCACATTTCCCCCACGTAAGTTCCTGATACCAAAGCTAGCACCTGCTACAATGCCCAAAAGACAAAGCCCAGACCTGAAAGTGGCCCTTCTGGCAGGCCAGGTGGAGGGGGACGGCTTGGTTTGCATCTCTGGCACCTGCGTTGGCACCATGCTTCAACAGGAGGGGGATGAGGTCCACTCGACCATGCAGGGCAGCAACATGCAGTGGGGAAGAGCCATCCAGGTTGGTCACATTCACGCCAAGCCCATTGGTAGGAATCCTTGCCAGCTTCTAGTAAATGCAGAAGACGGAAACAGAAACAGAAACATCATCAGTACTTAAGAAATTGGGCTGAAGGAATGATTATCACTTGTCCCTGACACACACAGCTCCTATGCAAAATTTGGGATCACAGTGGCATCTGGAATCACAATGCCCACAGGTGAATTCTTATTACTTTAGAAAGTAATAAGACCACAAGAATAACCTCTATTTTTAGTAAAGCAAATCCCCTAAAATGATATCCCTTTATGCCAGTCAAATGGTGCTAGGATAACTGGATACCCATATATGGAAATGCTGCACATCAACCCTACCTTACTCCAAGCACAAACATTAAAAAGGCATCATAGTCAGACACATAAAAGCTACAACTATAAAGCTTCTTAAAGAGAGCAAAGAAAAAATTCTTTGCAACTATGGCATAGAAAAAGATTTCTTAGATATGATACTCACACAAAAAATTAAAGTTAGGTTAAACTGGACTTAACAAAAACTTCAAATGTTTGCTCTTGAAAGATATGATTAAGATGAAAAGGCAAACTGCAGAAAGGGAGAAAATGTGTGCAATACATATACCTCACAGGACTTAGGTCAACCAGAATTAATCATTAAAAAAAATTAAGTATTTTACAACAGAAGACAATCCAACTTAAAAAAGTTAGGCAAAAGGTTTGAACAGACCTAAAACAAAAGAAGATAGGTAAATGAATGGTCAGTGAGAACATGAAAAGATGTTTAACATCACCAGTTACTGGGAAAATGCAAATCAGACTCAGGAACGACAAACCGAAAGGTGGGGAAACAGACTACAGCCTCCAGGGGATCAGGGGAAGGAGGCTGGCTACAGTGGGGCAGGAGAGTATTTGGGGGTGGAAGTATTCTACATCTTCATTGTGGTGGGTTTGTTTAACCTCATGGAACTGCTCGTTACTTATCTCCATTCTCCACCTTCATTTTTATCATGAATCCTCCACATTACTGCTAGGGGTTTTTAAATCAATCATGCTGATAAAAGATCAATCAAAAAGGGGGCAAAAACTGCTGTCTAGACCATACCACTAAAAACAAACATTAGGTTGTAAATTATCATTATTGTTATTAGTATTATTACTATTGGTACCACAGATTGAACCCAGGGGCACTAAGCCACATCCCCAGCCCTTTTTATATTTTATTTAGAGATAGGGTCTCTGTAAGTTGCTTAGGGACTTGCTAAGTTGCTGAGGCTGGCTTTGAGCTTGTGATCCTCCTGTGCCACTGTGTCATGAACATGCACTACCACACCCGCCTGTGTATTAAAGGCTGAATTTTATTATATGTAAATTATTCCTAAAAAATAAAAAACAAATCCAGGGATGGGGGCACATGCCTATATTTTGGGACCAGCCTGGGCAACATATTAAGACCCCTGTCTCAAAAATAAATAATTTTTTTAAATGAAAAAGAAAACACATGCACATAAAATGAAATACCCTAGCATATTTTAAAAATATATATGTGTGTGGAAGCACACTCCTCACACCATCAGTAAGCCACAGCACTGCTGCTACAGATAAGGGCCCCATGCCACCCTGCTGGCCGACACATCTACACTTGTCAGCAGTGGTACCCTTACCAGAATGGCTAAAGTTAAAAGGTCAAAATACCAAGTGTTGACAAGGATATGGAGAGACTAGAACTGAGACTGAGGAAGGAGGTTCACTGGATCCTATGAATCCAATACCAACCTGGACAACACAGTGAGATTCAATCTCTATAAATAAAACAAATAAACAAGTATCACGAGTGAAAGAACCCAGACACAAAAGAGTGATTCAGGTTGAGCATCCTTAATCTGAAAGTTTGATTAGGTTTGCTCAACCTTTAAAGTCTATGCAAAAATTCCAAAATTCAGAAAACTCTTGAAGTCTGAAAAACTTCTGGTCCCAAGCATTTCAGATATGGGATGTCCAACCTGTACCTTACTGTTGACCACATAAAATTCTAGAAAACGCAAACTAATCTCTTAATGATGGAAAATAGATGGGTGTTGCCTGGGACAGAGGAGTAGGGCAGCAGGGAAGGACTGTGAGGTGGCAGGAGGCAATGCCAGAGGGGACGGACACCGGGTGGTGGAATGGTCTCCCAGCCCAGCAGGCCTGTGACAACTCAGCAAACTGAATATTTACAAGGGTATGCTTTATTGTATCTAAGTTACAGCTCAGAGAAGAATTAAAAAAGAAAAAGAAAAAAAACAAAAACGAATCCGACACACACCACTGGGCTAGAAGAGGATGATGGTTGGGGGAGGGACGTTGATTTAATTCAGACATGAAGCAATTTCGTGCTGTGTCTTTTTGAGAGGTTACAAAAAGAAAAGAGGATGAAAAGAAGATGAGGGGTTTCAAAACAGCAAGGAGTATAAGACTTTATCCAATAAATTCTAGTGGTATTTTAATGTGGATTTTGATTTCTTGCTACAACTTATGTGAACCGTAAGGAGGGGAAGCACACAGGAGCAGGAAAGTGACAGACACACAGCAGCAGGATGCAGGAAGTGACCTGGGCCACCCAGACTCAGACTTGCCAGGGCTTCAGCTTCGTGCATCCATCAGATCCTCGGAAACATCATCTGCCTTTTTAATCCCCAGGTTTTCCTCAACAGCCCACCTGGGGAAATTGGATTTTGTACAGTACACATCCAGCAACAGATCTAATTTATATTTTACCCATGTCTATCTTACCCTGCAGCTGAAAAAGCTGTATGTGGATGATAAAAGGTAGTCACTTTCAATATTCTTAAGATAGAGTAACCCATCAGAAGCTTTTTTTAGTACTATCTTGCAATATAAAGGATAACACTAATCGGTTCTGTAAAGGCAAATTAATATTCTTAGTATGGGACATTTATGTTTATAGTTAGGTAGCTTCAACATGAGCACATACTGTGTACATGATACCATTCACGACTGCTCAAAATAAAAGGATTTGCATGCTAAACATCACAGAATGTTGATGAAGAAATGGATCGTGTTCATTGAAGACTCAGCATTGTAAAGATATTATTTCTCCCCAAACCAATTCATAGGTTTCATGCAATTCCTATCAAAACCCCAGCAAGGTTTTTTTTTTTTTTTTTCCATAGACATTGACAAGCTTATTTAAAAATGAACCTGGGAAAGCACAGGCCCTGGAATAGTTACAACAATCCTGGCTAAGCAAGTCCTAGGTAGGAGGAATCACTCCACCCAATATTCAAGCTTCCTACAGAGCAATAGAAATCAAGACAATGCAGGAGTGGGAGAGGGGCACAGAACAGCAAACCCAGAAGTAGACCCACACCATACGTAGTCAGCTGAGGTGCAGAAGCAGGTTAATGGAAGAGGGGTAGCCTTTCCAGCAAATGGTGCCAGAGCAAGTCAACCCGGCAAAACAACAAGTAAACAAAATCTTCAATCTGACCTCAATCATTGCATGAAAATTAACTCACACTGGGTCTAGGAATTAACTATAAAATGTAAAATTATAACTTAAAAAAGAAAAAAAGTCTTTGAAATCTAAGGTTAAGTAAAGAAATCTCAGACTTGACACCCAAAGAATAATCCAGAAAAAGAAAACTTGACAAACTGAGCTTCTAAATTAAAAATTTTGCTCTGCTAGAGGCCATGTGAACATTTTTCAGATTAAAATGCTGACTGAGGGGCTGGGGTGTGGCTCAGTGGTAGAACACTTGCTTAGCATGTGTGAGGCCCTGGGCTCAATCCTCAGCACCACATATAAATAAATAAAATAAAGGTATTATGTCCATCTACAACTAAAAAAAAAAAAATCCTGAAAATATTTGCAGACCATATATCTGACAAAGAGCGAGTATCTAGAAGATATAAATAACTTTCAAAACTCAAAAAAAAAAAAAAACATTTAAAAATGTGCAAAAGAAATGAAGAGACATTTAACTGAAGTGCGTGAAAAGATGCTCAAAAAAGGCACACGGAAAATGTTCGACATCATCATCCACCAGGGAAACGCATATTAAACCATGATGAGGGAGAACTACACTCCGGTCAGAATGGCTAAAATTAAAATGGTGACAACTCCAAATTCTGGTGAGGATATGGAGAACTTGAACACACTATTGGTGGGAAAGTGTGATGCTAAAGTCACTCTGGAGAAGTCTATCAGTTCCTTGGAAACTAACCATGGATTACCGTACATGCCATAATGCTCAGCAATTGAGCTCTTGGGTATTGATCCTAGAGAAATGGAAACATCCTCACAAAAGCCTGCTGGGATCATGTTGGGTGAGCCAAGCCAATCCTCAAAGCTTAGGTACCTTGTGATTACCTCTACGTGACTTTTCTTCCTTCACTTCCCTTTCCCCTTCCCTCCTCTCCCTTTCTCTCTTCCCCATGAGGTCTAGCTATATTGCCTAGGATGGTCTCAAACTCCTGGATTCAACTGACCCTCCTGCCTCAGGCTCCGGAGCTGCTGGGAGGACACATTGCCAGGGGTTAGGGATAGTTGGGATGGGGTGGCAAGGAGAGGGATAATGAAAGGCCAGCAAGAGTGATTCTTCTTGTGGTGAGAAAACTGTTCTCAGCTTGAATGTGTTGGAGGACAGACAAATCTGCAGGTGATAAAACCTCACAGAACTAAATACATGCACACAGACGGGCAAAGTGAAACTGGAGAAACCTCAATTCAGAGCAATAGATTCCATCAATGTCAATATGCTGGCTGAGGTTTTATTTTTTACTGTAGTTTTGCAAGATGCTACCACTGGGGACTGGAGTTGTGGCTCAGTGGTAGAGCACTTGCCTAGCACGCATGAGACACTGGGTTTGATCCTCGCACCACATAAAAAATAAAGTGAAGGTATTGTGTAAACAAAATAAATAAGTTGTTACCACTGGGGGAAACTGGGCAAAGGGTAGAGGAAACTCTCTGTACTTGGAGGCTGGTCCCCTCCAAGTGCAAACCAACATGAGCAAAGGCAGCAAAGAAACAACTCGTAGCCTCCCCAGGGAGCTCCAGTGCAGACAGAGACCCTCAGGCATGTCTGTTCATGACTGCCACGCGGCTTAGGGGCCAGCAAGCACCAGAAACACTGAGCATGTGGGCGCCGCCCTGCTGGCTCACCTGCCCATTCAGGAAGCAGGCCGCCCAAGCCGGGTCCTGCACAGGGTTAGTTTCTCTCCACTCTCAGCAAATTAATCCCCACCCCCACCCCCACCCCCACATATCTCAGGAGGTGCCTTTTAATAGCCACTCAGTAATTATCTGGCTAGGAAGCAGAGAACTCTCCTAAGGAAAGAGAAAAGAATATGCCAGTCCCCCTCCCCCAACAGAGGCAAAGCCAAACCTTCTGAGCAGGAGCACATTTGGGGCACTGACACAAGGGATGACAGAATTCATGATCTGCTGCATCAGTAGTATCATCCACCTCATCCAGGTCCTCTTCTGTCCATTCCAAAAGGTAACGCACCTGGTGTTGGGAGAAAGAGGAACTAGAAGTTATCCTTGGCGCCTGTGCAAGCTATGTATCTCACATGCACACCACACATGCTGAACTGTTCCCAAGACAGGGCCTACGCTTCCTTCCTCAGCCACCAAATTAATTTATAAATGGCTTCTTCTCCCTAATGCAGACTCCCTGTGCCACCTGTGCTCAGGCTGTTCCACCTCCTTCCAACGAGGGTGGGGGACCTTTCACAGCTCATGTTAAAGTCTTTCCTCTCTCTTTGAGGGATAGACTGGTGCTGCATTGGGATGAGGGATTTCAACCCTGAGTAAGTGCATCCTCCTGTGCTAGTTATGTGTTTTCAACAACCCATGAGGCAGCTCCAGAGTCCTCCCTTCAAATCTGACAAAACTCAGGCCGAAGAGGTTAATATAGGAAACAGAACAGATAATGTAATCATGTGGGATAGTGTTAGCACTTCTCCACACAGGCTGGGCCACTGGCTCACACCCTAGCTCTTAGAGTACCTACAGACATCCTCCTTTGCTTCTGCAAAGAATGTTGGGTTCTTCTGGGACTGATCTCATGAATGGAGCTACCCAGCATCATGGGCCAGACACAGACACCCGTGTCCCCAGAGAGGATCTGTACATCATTTTGATTTTGATGAACTCACAGAGGCCACCAGGCAAAGGCTAATATTCTGATAACCATAAATTGCCTCCCAAAGGCTATAAGAATCAGGCCTTAGCAATTTCTGCTCACCACCTTAAACTCAGGCATTAGTGAAAAACACACATCACCACACTGGTCTCTTAGAAAATGACATATTCCAGCTACTCTTTTGTAAAACACCTGATTTATTCCTCCAAAGTGGAAGATATATCTTCCCTTTCAGGAAGCCAGGGAAACCACTCTGGAAATCTCACAAAGGCTGTCTCCACTGATCCCATCAAGAGTGTGCCCTCTCCTGACAGTGATGCTTAGAACAGGTCCTTCTCTCAAGCCATGAACTCCTCACCAGCCACAGACCCAGAACAGCCAGCAGCATCTTGTCCAGACCCCTGATTCTGACTCCTCGAAGGTCCATGCCTCAGACCTCAGCCTCCTGGCCCAAGAGTTGGAGCTGTCCACAATGCTATCTGGTACACTCAGAACTCTGCCTGGCCTTGGCCTCTGCCACCTCTACCCCTCCCCACAACTCTGCACTCTTTCAACCAGGCAGCCCACCTTGCTCCCTGGCCAGAAGGCCTGGGCTCTGAGCCCACACTCTATGCCACTGAGCATGGCTGGTCTTCTTGCCAACACCTCGTCACATTCCTAGAATAGGAACATCTACAAGGCAGGAGACACATTCACAATGCACTGCCTTACTTGTTTGGAAAACACGACCTCACCATTACCAAACATGCACTCAATGTGCCACCTTCTCTGTGGAGCTGAACAAAGAAGCCATGTGGCTTCAGACTGGACTAGCAACAAGAAACGCAGGTATAGCCTCTTTAAACTGAGAGCAAGCTTTTAAAAATGCTCTTCCAGGGCTGGGGTTGTGGCTCAGCGGCAGAGCAGTCACCCAGCACGTGTGAGGCCCTGGGTTCGATCCTCCACATAAAAATAAATAAATGAAATAAAGGTATTGTGTCCAGCTACAACTAAAAAATAAATTTTTTTTAAAAAATGCTCTTTCAAAAACTCACCATTTCTAGATCTCCATCAGCAACTGCTCTTAAAAGTTTTTCTACCTTAATAAAAGGAAAAAGAATGTTAGGAAAATGATTTTAATAACAAAATAACAACAGAAATAATAGACATCTGAAAGTTTAGTGACCTTCATTTGTCTTAGCTTGTGGTGTTAGAGTGGCTCATTTATTACCTTTCTGACAAACCCTAAAGCTGCTCAGAAGGATCTGGAAGGTGTGCGTGTCACTGCCACTTATAAAATATAACTGCTAATTATGTGGAAGGTGAGACATGGTGACCCTGACAGTCACCGCCTGGGAAGATAGCCACCCTATGATTCAGAACCATACTCACTGGGCTCTCATGAGCTACTATCTGAGGGTGCCACAAGGGTGAACACCCCCTCCTGAGGACAACATCAGGCCTGTTAGACTGTGGACTATGTCTCTTGTGCTCTTTGCTGTGGCTCCTGGAGCTAAGCTTGCTGGACCCTTTGAGAGTAGGTCACAGTTTGGGGTTGTGGGGAGCACTAGGGCTATCAATGGATCATCAAAGGAGCTAAGCAAGAGCCATACAATGGTCCATTCCTCAGTTAAACAATGAGGCAGCTCCACTGGACTGACACTGAATCAACTCTAAGACAAAAGGGGGGGGGGACCTCAGGCTATAAATCACCTCTTACAAAATGCAACTTGTGTCTTGCTGAGAGCCATAGCCAAGTAGGAATGACGCATGGCAATTTCCTTGTCAGCCTACCCAATGTTGCTTAGAGGGAGGACTCTCCATTGTGGAAATGGCCTTGCCTTGGACCCAGGTCATTTGCAGTGACATTGCATGAATGTTTGAGAGTTTTGGTTTGAAAGGTGACCTTGCTCAGGGATTAGGGCAGCTCCGGGTTTAGGGTGGATCCTGCTGGATTAGGGTGGCTCCAGGTTTAGGGTGGATCCCGCTGGGAATAGGGCGTATCCTGCTGCCTCAGGCGCCCGCTCCTTGAGTTCCCATGGAGTTCTCGTGGGGTTCTGAGAGTATTTGGTACGCAGAGCCTGGTGGAGGGTGTATTTTCCCTAGAACATGCGTGCGTGTAGAGTGCTGGTGAAAGTTCGGGAATAAAGAGTTGCTGTTGGAATCTACAAGTCTTTTGTGGTGGCTCGGTTATTTTGTGCCCAGACAGACTGCGGCAGTGTCTACTTCTCAATGTTTACCTAAACTCATCAAGAAGCCAGGAACTGGGCATATCAGGGCATTAAACTGGGTGCTGAGGGGTCAGCATGGAGGGAGAGGGCAGAGAACATACTTTGTAAGAGGTCTGAAACCAGTGGGCCTATAGATGGCTTTACTTGTATTCTTAGGATATATTCTGTCTCTGTATCTGTCTGTCTGTCTCTTTCTCTCAAACACACACTCCACCAAGCAAAGAGCTCCAGGGAGGATCCTGGAAGAACCAGCAAAAGTGAAGAGCAATGTGAGATACAGTTGGGTCAAGGGTCAACTGGAGGGCACTGACCATCTCAGCGGAGGAGTGGCTGTGTGAGTAGCTGCATGAATATCAGGGCTACTAGGTCCTCTTCTCGGACCTCCCGCCTGGAAGGCTCACCTCTCGGTAGTCCTTCTTGGTCTCCTCCTGTCTGGAGCTCCCTGACATGGAGGAGAAGCTGGAGGTGGAGGACCCTTGGCTGATGGAATCCACAGAGCGTTGAGGGGACTGTTGAGGGACCTATAGTAAGAAAACCCAGATGAGAGATGAAATTTGTGGATACAGACACTTGAGAACCAGAGGAGAAGCCCCTGGGCTCCATCCAATACAACAAGCCCTGTTGACTTACCTCGGAAGACCTCCTTTCCTTTGGTCTTCTTTCCAAAGACAGATGATGGGCTTCCATCACAGACAGAATCTAGGAAGATAAAGAGGATATTAAAAGCCCTGAATGAGATAGGCTACAACAAAGCACCATCACCTACTCGTCTGTCCACTTGGGATGTCAGCACAGTAGGAAATGTAGGTCCTGCAGCCCAGCCACACCTGCTCAGATAAAAAAACCAAGACCTGAAGCAGACAGGAATGTATTCAGGATCACATGGACAGCGAGGGGCTTCCTCCCAGCATATGATGCTCCTCCTGTCCAATGGGGTGTCAGTGCTTCCTACGAAGAGCTTCAAAGGCTCTCTTATCTGGACCCTGGCTGGTTTGTCCACTGAGTGTGACCATCCCACCAGCACCCACAAGTCTCAAGTTGGGGTAGCTCAGAGCTGAGTCAACAGGGCAGCTTCTTTTTTCTCTGTAGCTCTCCTTGCCAAAGGGCCTTTGGTAGAAGCCACAGTGGCAGGAGAATCACCCTTGTGATGTGCTGAGATTTCCCAGCACATCAGTCCAAGGGTGGCACCTTAGTTATTTGCAAAGCTGAGACACTGTGAATTCAGGGGGCAGTACAGCCAATATCCCCTGAAGCCAGGGGCAGGAACTTAACCCTTCAAAACCAGTGCTACCACAGACCTTAGGCTAAGTGTTCTTACTGCACACAAAAGCAATAATAAGTAATAGACTCCTGCTAGTGATGGCTGCACTTACAGCACAGATCATAGTGATGGTCTATCTCATTTATAAGTGAAGGTGAATGCTTATCTCCAAATCCATGGCTATTACGTCTGAAATGTATACAACCTTTTGTATATCAATCATACATCAATAAAGTGGTTTCAAAATAGACAAAAACTGTGCTACTCCCAGAATAAGACGTTAACAGGAATTCTAAAAGAATTCCCTGGAAAAGAACTGGAAACCACCAAAGGGAGCAGGTAAAACATCAAATGGCAGGAAGTTGGGTCTGCGTGAGGGCGATGACTGGATCACTCCAATAAAATGGAATCACCTGTGTGAGCCATGATTCACTGATATTCTGGGCACCCCAGAGGGCTCCACCTCACATGGCTGCTGTTTTCTCTGGTGAGTTCTCCAACCTGCTTCTCTTAGGCATCCTGCCCACCAGGGCTGCGCAGAGAGGCAGAGACACTAAGCACTGGTCTCTGTGAGCCACCCTCTCCCCACTCATCATGAATGGAGAACACTTCACCACAGGATGCCAAAACCATGTTTCCAAGAAGATATTGCCAGGAAAAAGGGGAGTGAGTTATTACAAATCATTTGTGGAAGAAACTACACGACTAAAGTTTCTAGAAGCTGCTATGATAGAAAACGGGGTTTAGACACTGTGTTCACTCTCCCAATTCTCTGTCCTTGCTTTTCTCATCCAGAGCCATTGTTCCCTTTTTCACCCAATCCATTTGCTGGTGAGCCCAAAGCACTCAGAGCACGGGGCCAACTCTGCTGGGAGTGGCTCCTAAAAACTGCAGTGAAACTGGAAACAATATAAATAAGTAAAACCTATTAACAACGAGGCCCCAAATGTAGCAGGGAGCATGAGAGCCAAGTACTTCCCTCAGGCACTAATGCACATTTGTCCAGCAAGGCCAATCTATGGACATTGATTTTCTACAGTTATACTGCTGCCAAGAGATGAAAAGAGCTACCTTAGAGTTTAGTGCGCATTTGAGCGGTGTTTCTTTCAGTCTGTTCTGGATCTCCGTGGGTGCTCCATTCTGTAGCAACGTCTCTATGATGCCCTGGTAACCCCAACGTGCAGCTATGTGTAGGGGTGTGTCTCCTTTCTCATTACCAATGTCCAGTCTGCACGCCTGCACATCGTAGTAGACCAAAGCCTTCACACACTGCAGAGAAATTGGAAAATGGCAATATCTGTGCTCATGCTCAATCCATGTTCTGGTTCAACCAAGGCTCCACTATCAAGCAAAAATGCAGCAATGGACAATTGTAACTCAAGGGTTCCATGCTATCTGATCAGGACATCTCATTTTTCTCAAAAGTTCAATAAGGGATGGCTGGCTGAAACCGGACAGGACAGATACCATGGCAGGCCATCCCTAGGAATGCTATCCCTTAAAAAGCCTGCTTGCAAGATTATCCTTTGGCCTGCAACAATTCCTGGGGCACTTGTATTTGGAGATCATTCCCACAGTTCCCTCACTGAAAAGGTGGCTCACTGAGCTTCTGTTGTTTTGTACAATGATGTGGTTTATGCTGAACATCTGTTTTCCCTCTAGAGCATGGAATCTTGGCACATGCTATACAGAGGGTGCTCCGATGACTAGCCTTCAATAACATAAGTCTTGGGCACTGAGTCCGTAATGAATGTCCCTGGCAGTCCACACTGCCTGTGTGCTGTTATAGCGCATGCAGGAGGAACTAAGCACATTCTTTTGTGACTCCATAGAGAGAGGACTGTTTGAAGCTCAGCTCTGGTTCCCTCTGGACTTCATCCCTGTCCTTTCCTTTTGTAGATTTGGCTATGTGTTCTTTCATTGTAATAAACCATGGTCGTAAGTAGTATGATTGTATTCTGAGTACCAACAAACCATTAAACCTGTAAGTGGTCTTAAAGACCCTTGACACAATGCATATGAAAGATCATTGTGCAGCTATTAAAGAATGGGTGCGATGAATATTGATGGACCTAGAGGACTTTGTTAAGGAGTACTAAAGTAGAAAAGTGTGGTGCATGAAAACAGACAGAGCATGATCCCATTTTTGTACATCAACCACCAAGCCCAGCCTAAACTCTGCATATGTATAAATCTATCTTTATATAACTCTGGAGAAGAAAAGGAGGGATAGTGGGTAGCAAAAAACAACAGACATAGTAAAATAGAGGAGGTGAAACTAAAAATTCCTAGATGTTACCATCAAAGGGAAAGATTGACTATATACAAAGATAAGAACCAGATGGTAGCAGGCATGAAGGAAAATGGGCAAGGAAGGAAAATGGGATGAGGATAAGATAATGGGCAACTAAGTTTTAGATTTCTGCTACTTTGAAACAGCATCTGTAATACATTTAAAAATTTTAATTACAAAAATTACACACCCAGTGTTCCAATAATTTATCAAAACAAAATTAAACTAGTCAGAAATTCACATTTCTCCCAGTGCCACTTACATCTTCATGACCATAAGTGCAGGCCAGGTGGAGTGGGGTGTTGCCATTATTGTCCTGCACCTCAGCATTGGCCTTGTAGTGCAGCAGCAGCAGCTTGCAGAGGAGAGAAGACAGCAGGTGAGCCCTAGCAGGAAGTGTATTCTTGAGGCTTACAGGGGAAGGTCATTTGTTCCCATCTTAAATCTAGTTATTTTTACAGGTTGAGCATTCCTAATCTCAAAATGTGAAATCCAAAATACTCCAAAAGTCTGAAACTTTTCTTTCTTTCCTTCTTATGTGTTTGTGTGGGTGTGCGTGTGCACGTGCATGTGTGTGGTACTGGGAATGGAACCCAGGGCCTTGCACATGCTACACAAGGGTTTTACCTCTGAACCGCATCCCCAGCCCCCCAAATCTGAAACTTTCTGAGCACTAACATCACAAGCAAAAAGTTCCCCACTTGACCTCAAGCAACAAGTCACAATCAAAATGTAGACACAGTTAAAATAGTGTATAAAACTACTCTTAGGCTATGTATGTAAGGGATATAAGAAACCTGAATGAATTTTGTGTCTGGACTTGGATCCCACTCCCAAAATATCTCATTAGGAATGTGCCAATATTACAAAATCCAAAAATATCTGAATTCCAAAACACTTTGAAGCATTTAAGATAAGGGATACTCAAACTGTACTCCTATTAAAATGTTACCACCACTCTCATTCTTCCTGTCCAAAAGTTTAGAGAGACTAAAAAAAAAAAAAAGTCTACAGTCCCACCCTTCTCTCAGCAGATGACCAGGAAGCTTCATATCCCAACCTAAGGATTTTGTGGAGAAACCCTGGGCAGGCGCCATAGCCTCCTAGTACCAACCACACTGCGGCAGCAGCGCCTACGCAGAATGGAGAAGGCGTGGTGCTGGGAGAGACCAGGGTGCAGCACAGCCAGCAGGACCATAAAGCCCCCATGCAGAGCTGAGCTCTTCTGAGCACTGTGAAGGCACCGCTGCTCACCGTCACACTCTGATAGCCCTTCTGACACGCCAGATGAAGAGGAGTGGACCCGTGATAGTCCATGGCGTTCACCATGGCACCCTTGGAAACCAGGAGGTCGATGAGAGACGCCTGCCCTACAGAACAGAGGGACTTCAGAGTGGAGAAGGAAAGAGAAGACCTTTCCATGTCTAACATGAAACTCCAGCACCACCTCGTCTTCCTGTGCCCTGGCAGGAGACACCAGGAGACCCGTTTCTTGCCTGAGAGGAGCCAAAGCTAATGTCGTCGGGCTGTGCAGACTCAGAATACTTTGGGGACTCAGATCAGGTCTACCTCTCGGTAATAAAAGGCAATGGAAAAAAGTCTTTGGTATCAACAGAAGAGTGCATGGTTCATCAATTTATAGGGTGAAATACTTTGAAACCATTCAAAATACTGACAAGGAGAAATGTTCCGACACATTGCCAAGTGAAAAACAACACAATCCGGAACAGCATGAGCCCCCACAAAACCAACATTTTATATACACATACATGCAAGCATGCAGACATTTCAGATACTAATGAATCAAAATTATCTCAGGGAGACAGAAGGATGGCGGATAACCCTGGAGGAGTCTGTGTCTTCTACCTTGAATGTACACTTTTAAAGACAACACAAAAACAACTTTTTTTGAGACAGTGTCTTGTTGTGTTGCTCAGGCTGGCCTTGAGGCAGGCAATCCTCCTGCCTCAGCCTCCCAATAAGTTGGGATTATAGACACATGCTATCAGGACTGGCTCAAATTTACTTTTTAAAAGCAGGGTTACAAGAACTCAAACTGACAATCAAAGACCATTCTCATAGCTAGGATGCCAGTCCTCCCTTATTGGCCAGCAGGCCCAGGCAGTATCTGAAGTTTCTCCACATAGTGAGAACCATATGCAAGTGCCCATCTAGCCCAGAAGTCGGCCTGGGGCCATTTTCTCTTTCCTGCCCTTGTGTGCTGGCCCCACAGTACAACCCCTTCCACCACCCCTATCAGCCAGGCCTGGGCTGGGATCACATTTCTGTGCCACCCCCTTCCCTCAATAACCCACAGGAGCCAGCCCAAGACCACATACCACAGAGAGCAGCCACATGAAGAGGTGTATGACCCCTGTCATCTCTGGAGAAAGGAGTGACAACTGAGGGATCATTCAGCCTCCTAAAATAGAGGAAGACACAGAAAAACACCATGAAATGGCCTGGTACAGCCTCTTCTGGACCAGGCCGGACATGCCAGGGACCTGGGGCTGCAAGAGAGATCACAGAATGTGACCCAAGATGGGTCTCTTCGATACTGTCCCAGGGATCAAACAGCCCTTGCTCGGACTCCTGTAGTGTGAGGACCTGAGGCCCAGAGTTCTAGGGTCCCCTCCCCATCAATCCTTTAGGCCTCAAAAGCCTGCAAGACAGCCTGTTGAGGATAATGGGAAACCAAACATGTTACCAGGGAAAAGTAACATTCTCCCCCATCCTGAAACCCCCTTTCTGAGGCTGGGACAGGCCCTACTGCAGCCTGCCCTGGTATCTGGCCCAGCAGCATGCAGGTATTTTTATAACCTCTATTCCACCCAATTCTCCAGAGAGACACAGGTCACTGCCCACACCTGACAAGAGGCAGCTCAGGTACAGTGAGAATAAGGCCACATTCACAATCCCATGGGAAATACTCCCCCAGTCTCGGGTCTCCTGTTCCCTGACAGGCAAGCCTCACCAGCACCCTCTTACCCAGAGATAAGCTTCTCACAATCATCACAGAAGCACAGTGGGTGACACATCTTTTGGACGGCATCTTTGTCATGGTCTTCTTGGCTGAGAAGCCTTTCCACTTCTTTCTGGTTACCTGATGCAATGTGCTAAAGAGCAACATCCCAGATAACGTCAACATTAAGGAATCATTCCTTTCTGAAGGCATGAATTTTTTGAGTCTTGACAGAAACGTACATCTATGTGTTTATGGCTAAAATGACCCATTCCCTGGGATGTGCTTCAAGATCACTGGGGTAGATGGGGAAAGTGAGGAGGGTGGAGATGAAACAAGATTGGGTGGTTTGCTCATTAACGCTATTTTCTTTAGAAATTTCCCATAATTAAAGAACAAGTATGACAAAATTCCAGAAGCACGGGGAAGGGGAGGGTGTAACACATCTCTGAGCCTCAGTGCGGATTTTGACACCTCACTAGAAAAGCCTCGTTCCTATTTCTCTTATATTTGAATATAGCCTCAGCTTGGAGAAAATTATCAGGAGGCCCCATCAACCTGCAGGGCTCAGCCTGTGAGTCCCTGGATGTGCTCCCTCCATGGAACTCACTGTGGCACCAGGTAGCCGAGAAGCATTAGCAGGCACCCTGAGGAGGTATGCCCTCACCCAGCCTTCAGCAGCTACCCAGGGGGCACCCATCAGCCCCACAGGGATCATTCAGCATCAGAGTAGGGAGCTGCCTCTATGTGCCCACCATCAAACCATCAGAAACCAGATGGGTTCCCAGCCTGGGGTGTGCTCACATGAACACCTGGTATATAAGCACCTTGAACCAGGAGAGGCAGTGGCTCTGAGAGGGCTACCAGAGAAGGTACCACTGAGCCAGTCTTAAGGAACAAGCAGAACTTGGTTAAACTGAGAGAGGGGGACTTCCCAGGCAGCGGGTTCTAAGGCCCAGGCCTTCAGTGATCTGTGCAATGAGGCCACAAATCTGCACACACTGGAGGGGATGGGAGACGGGCTAATTCAGAATTTAAAACCTCGGCATTCCTATCACCCACCCTGACTGGCACAAAGTGTACTTCAGAGTTTGCACAGATCACCTGGTGGGTTTTATAGACATTGAAAGATGGGCATTCCTTTGCCTTCTGTAGGCAAAGACGTCTTAGGTCTTACCTTAAATAGGCAGTCAATGGGAGTTGAGGTCATCTGAGAGAGTAAGCTCATCCTCTGCTTAAGGAACAGCCTGTCACCAAATCCCTCAGACTCCTGCAAGAGACACCAAACCACCTGTTACCATGTATCACAGGACATTGATGAGGACCCTCCCTCAGAGAGAGACCAGCCACCATCCTTGACATTCATCACAGAGCAGCAACAGCAGATCTCTTCTCCTGCACCTGGATCTGCTCACCAGGAGAGAGCAGACTGTCCTCCAGCAGACAGCAGGGCCACCTGGAAGTGGTGGCTCTGAGGACTGCTGCCTGTTGCGGGAAAGCAGCACACTGGTGACGTGGGTGTGGAATTTGTCATCTCTGCATGCGGAATGTAGCACACACACACACACCATCATCCTCCAGATGGAAACTGGGGTTGTCCTGCTCTCCTCCCCCTTAAAACTTGTCCTAACACCTGCATGGGCCTTTTCCTTGCCATTTTAACCAGCACCTCAGACAGGAAAACCATCTGACTGGTTGGTCTCTACTTTCAATGCCAATCAGCAAGAGAAGGAAGGGCCTTGCTTTAAAAACAGGAGACTATACAGTCACAGGCTAAAGTCCTGGAAGACACTGGGGAAGTTCCTGACAGATGGATTCTCTCATCTCCCGTTGCTTTTTGTGTTTCAAGGATCCACCCAATTCATAAACCCAGATCTTCCTATTGCAGGTAATGTTTACCTAGGTACAAAAATCTAGAAATTTGTCCTTTATGAAATCATTTCTAGCAAAATAACTCCATGCTCACTTGAGCACCTGTGACTAAATTATCTAATGACATATTCATTTCCTGAAAAAGAGTCTTGATAAAGCAAAGGGAATTTTTTTTTTTTCCAGCCAGGTGCTGCTGGAAGAAATCACCAAACCCTGCCAAAATTTCAGGATGAGGCGCTCTCTCTCTCTCTCTCTCTCTCTCTCTCTCTCTCTCTCTCTCTCTCTCTCTCTTTTTATGTCCCGCTAAGTTCTGACCTGGCTATGGACCAAGTCACTGGCACCTCAGGGGATGGACCACTTCTGGGGTCCTCCATCAAGCCAGGGCCTCACACTGGCCCTGAAGAAGAGTTAAGTTGACAAATGCACATCATCACCTCAGAATAAGCCACTTCTGCCTCCAGCTGCCATGTGCTATATAAAGCCTCCCAACAATCTGCTTTGAGCAGTGACTTATAGTTGAGCAGCTTAGGCCAGAGAAACATCAAAGACATTGCTGTGCAGGTCACTCCAGGGCTCTTTCCCTGGCTCCAAATAAAGACTTGAAGGAAAGTGATGAAGGAAGGTAGGTCTTCAAGGACCGAAGCTTCAGGGAAGAAGCAGTGGTTAGAAGAGACAGTGTATCAGCAAAGACTTATTTGGGAAATGGGTGAAGACTGTTTGTTAGAAACCCAGGAAAGAGAGGAAGCCCAGAAGTGCCCAAAGCTGGGGTGAGAAAGAGTACAGATTCTTTCTAGGTTTTCCCCCTGCTTTTTGTTTGATGCATAAAGTAAAACTACAGCCTTAACCAGTATATTTATTTTCAGAAAGCTAAAGTCTTCATTTATAAACATGCTTAAAGAATGTTTATGGTCATCTCAAGTATGATCATACCTTAGGGAGAAAAATTCTGTGCAATCATATCATATAAACAGTTGATAGTAAGACATAATTTGTTTTACTAACATTTAGATTTTAATGCTTTTCAGAAACCATGGCTGTTGTGTGGAGATGCTTATGGGTACCCCCGCCCCAGGAAATACCCCAAGACTTTCACTGGCTTCACACATTCCAAAAATGAAACCTCATTGCCTAACAGAAGCTGGTCAGCAGCTAAGGCAGAGGATATTGTTACAGATGGAATCCCGATGCTGGTGTCAAGAAAGACAAGAAAGGCACCATTCCTACTCTGTCAACAAAAAGCCAAGCTCAACAATGGTGAGGAGTATCTCTTAGGCCTGACTCCCTCAACACCCAGGGGACAAGCTCAAAGCAGGCCATGAGGCTGATACACCCCATGCCCCAACATCTAACAGAATAGAATATCTTCCATCCAGGAAGACAAGACCAGGAGAGGCACTGCAGACAAGATGGGCACACTGGGCTTGCCCACCCAAGCTAAATATTGTCTGGGATAAGATATGCCTACAGGATATGCCACAGAACCAAGAAACAGACACCTTGGATGCAAGGGTGTGGGGAGAGCAAGCAAGGGCATGAGTATCCTTTGATGCTTCAAAATGTACCTTTCAATATCACATTTGATTCCCACAACAATCTATTTATGGATAAACGTGCAGCATTATCCCCAGCTATGTAGATAGGACATTGAACAGAGGCTTAGAGTGACAAGCATAAGAGCCAGACTCAAACCAATAGCACTAGAGGGACCACCTTGAATATAAACACTTGCAACATTTTTTGGAGTAAAAGCAGGTGAGAGAAGCTGCCTGAAGTCAGCTACCTCCTTCCAAGGCCTTCAGGGGTCAACTTCCCTACCTAAACACCACAGAAAGAAATGACCACATTATGGGAGTACCTTCAAGAGGTGGACACCTCCCTTCAAGGGACAAGGATGCTCCCAGCCAGGGAGCGACCTCCCAGACCAATCGCAGGAAAAGAACCAGAAGGCAGGGTTATCACAGAAAAACAATCCAGCACCTGAGGACAGCACGGGTTCCTAAAGCCTCACGGGAAACAATTCAAACCAAGAACTCTTCCTCTCCAACTATGGAAATGAACAGGAAATCTGATTCTGCACACATACGTGCACACAGAGGCACGCATGCACACAGAGGCACGCATGCACACACAAGCATTCTAGAACGTTAGTGATTTACCCCGAAATACAGAAACAAAGCCAGGCAGAAGGAACAGCTCTTCAGAAGAACCACAGCCACACATCTGAGATGGATGGACATCTCTAGTGATACCAGCACCTGAGTGGGTATCAAATCAGACCCCAGGCAAGGGCAGAAATTAACTCTTCATTGAGCACTATAATGCCATCAGGGTATATGCTGACAAGGACAGCACAATCTCAAATTCTGTTTAAAACACAACCTTTAATACAAAAAGAAAAGCATACACCAAACTTGTCAATAAAAGTCACCCTAGCTGGTAAATTTTTGAGAGTTTTTTAGTTGACTTCACTACAAATTTGTAAACATTATTGGTAAGCAAATATTAGTCTTGTAATCAGAAAAATAAAGCTCTTCTTTAAGGGGAAAAAAACAGTACACAATACAATTTTAATTACATAAAATATGCATGGATAGGAAAGACTGAAAAACATAGCAAAGTGTTAATGTTGAGTTCAGTGGAACTGCTTTTATCTGAGTGCACCTGTCTAGACAGGCTTATGTTTTCCAGGTGTATAAACTTGACTCTAACATCAATAGAGAATTAGCATCAAATGGAATATCCGATCCTCAGGACTCTTGGCTTGTAATGCAGAAATCGCTGCATTTTACTGATTTCAACTTTGGGATTTTTCTGAGCATTGTGAGTTTTGCTGGCTGGTGTATAGTCTAACAGGCCAGCAATGCAATCTTGACTTAAGAGTCTCACAGCTCACACAGAAATAGAACCTCCTCCTCTAGTCAAAGCTCACCAACCAACCCAGACAACAATAATAAGGCCACTGAGTCCTAAAATCACTCACATTAATAATCATTTCTTGGCTATCATTGTCATGAAAACCAAATTCACCATTTCTGGCTTCCTTTCCACACATGTGCTTTTGAAAATGACAAGGATTAATGAAGCAGGATATTAACAATGTGAATCACAATGATAACCTGTAATTTTCACAATTAATTAGAAATTTAATATTCAACATCCTGGGGTAGTTTCCAAGCCTCACAGCCTTCAAACAGCTGAGGCCCCGTTTCTGGGAGACCATGTAAGAATTCTTCTCCTAACAAGAAACCCCAGAATCCCAGCAAAGGTGCATGGTTCACATAGAGAAAGGTCAGGAATGAGATCTTACAGGTGGTTTAACAGAAAGGCTTCCTTGCCGAATATATTCAATTGCAGCCTCGATTGAGGTCAGGCAGTACCCCAATTCATCTTTTGCTGAGCTGCTAAATCTGAAGTTTTTGATGTAACTCAAATTTGCCATCCTAACAAAAAGAAGAAAAAAGTTTTAGTATTGAATACCTAATTAACATTTCTTCCAAAAAAAAAAAAAAAAAAAACACTAGTGGCTTGGGTAACCCATCAAATACCCACAGTAAGTCAAAATTAACTCAGAGAGCTTAGACTGCTGTCCCCTTGATCTCTACTGTGTGTGTGCAATTAGGACAAGTAAATCTGCTTGTTACTTCTCTGAAATAGGCTAGTTTTCACAAAGCTGATTATTATTAACTGAACTGTGGGCTCCCCTGGGAAGATAGAACTGGAGTCAGGTTCCTCTTAGCCACAGACTAGCCACATGTTCCAGAACAAGAAATGCAAGCTCTCTGGGCCTTAGTTTCCCCATTTGTAAATGGAGGGTCAGACACCCCTGCAAGAGGAAGGAAGGAGAGGCACAGCCCTTGGCTCACAAGACATGCACAGTTGTAGCTTTTCCTGGAGATACAATGAAAGTACATGGTACCACTATGCTGCCATTTTCAGAAAGTATTTTTAACAACAACAAAAAAATGTTACCAATTGGGGATCTCTGTTTTCACAAGCAAATACAATAGGACTGAGAGAAGATCATCAGCACACATAGTCTCCAAGTTCACTGCAAGGGGAAAACATGTTCAAAGTCATCAGGAGACTCAAATGGAAGGACAAGTGTACAATCTCCCTACCACCAGCTAACCCACAAAACCACACTTGAGTAAGATTGTACACTGGGGAGAAAGGGCACAATTTCCTTTACAGTTTGCTGAAGAGATATCTGATTCAAGCAGATAAAAGAATTCACGACATTTTCAGAAAACATGCAAAAGAAAGTGACTCCAAGCCAACCAGGACTTGCCACCTTCCCGGATGAGCAAGGAAGGAAGAGCCCAGGGAAGCAGTGACAGTGGACACAAAAGGAAGACACGCTAGAGTCATCAACAAAAGCCTGAGGCCACTTCCATTTTATACACATGGGGTCTAATGCCCACAGTTAATTTCACTTTATTTTTTGCATTTTGAAAATTTAAGTGATCCATTCATATGTTTTAAAATTCAACCAGTATGAAGGTTGTAGCTCAGTGGTGGGGTACTTGCCTAGCATGAGTTAGGCTCTGGGTTTTATCCTCAGTAATAAATAAGTAGATAGATAAATATTAAAACAGTACAAATGAACAAGCTTGAGTATCCTCCCAGCCCTCCACCCAGTGTCCCGGTCTCCTGCTGCTGCTTCCTGCATATCTTTCCTAGGAACACAGACAGACTAGGAACTCACCATTATACATGTGGATATAGAGCGACCCCTTTCCTTGATGCTGTTGAAGTGTTCCATATACATTCCTATTTATTTCCCTCAAGAAACCGTGGAGATCATCTCTTACCTATACATATGCGTCCGTGAATTTTTTTCTTAGATTCTTTTGTTTTACTTTTTTTTTTTTTTTCTTTTCTGCAGTCCTGGAGATTGAACCCAGGACCTTGAGCATGCTAGGCAAGTGCACTACCACTGAGCTAACATCCCCAGACCCTGTTTTACTTTTTATACTAGAAAATTTAAAACATATACAAAATGAAGGAGAACACCCCAACAGTCTAATTCCCCACGCACCCATCACCAGCTTGGAGGCCACTGCTTCCCTGTCCCTATTTTCTTACCCTCATCATGCCCAGCAGAGCTCTCCCCAGGGCAGGGGCACTGGAATGCTCTACTGGCCCTCAGCCCCATATCCCTCGGCCAACTTCTTCACCTGGGTGCCTGCTCCCACCCTTTGCCAGACCCTTCCCCAGGCACAAACCTCTCTGGCTAGGAGACTGTGTAATGAGCTGCACCACCTTTCGCAAACAGACCAGCTTCTGTTGTGGGGAGGTGCATCTGTTCAGCTGAGCCAGCTCTCTCTTTGCACGAGGGATATTGAAGCTGTAAAATCATTCAGAGCACGATAACTTCAGACCACAGTGGGAGGCCTTCTTCCTTGCTCTAATAACATATCTCAGGCTACACATTCCTTACAACAAACCACAAGTAATGAGAAATAAAAATAGAGACTGAAGAGCAATGTGACTCAAGTCAGTGGCAGAACAGAATGGCTTTAAGCCCCATTCAGACTGCCAGGTGATAAGACTGCCACCAGAAATTTTGAAATAAAAATTTATAGCCCTAGAGGGAATCAGCCCAAAGGGGGCTGGAGTTTCTATATCAACACTAGACATTTCAGATAGGCAGGCGAGGAGAGACATTCTGCATGCAGAGCCCACTCAGGAGAGTGATGTGCCTGCTTGCAGACCATGGACAGGAACCCCACCCCCAGCGTCTGTCCTGCTGAAGCATGCTGGCCTGCAGGTGCAGGAAGGTTCTGCTGAAGTCATCAGTCAACTTCAGCCCTTTATCTTTGGTCACAAATAACTACTCTGCTTTTGGTAGCAACCATGTCAAATCCACCTGCCACCATTGCCACCAAGAGGTCCTGCTTTAGGAGAAGTCAGTGCAGCCTCCGAGGTGGCCAAGCTGAGTGCAGACCCTTACCTGAATTCAGGTTTCACACCAATATCTTTCTGCTGGAGATCTTGAAGGCTTCTTGTGATTTTGTTAAAGGCAGCATCCTAACAACAGATTTTAACGAAGCTTAAAATTTCTTAAAAAGCATAGAATAAGGCTTCCATCCCAAATGGTGAAAATGACTGTAAACCTACCTCGCTCGCCTCCATGGTCCCCACATACTTAAAGATCAGATCATAAATATCATGATGGATGTACATCTGTGAAATCAACAGGCCCGGTTCAGTGTGTGTGCTGGGCCCAAGTAGAGCCCCCAGCCGCCGCTACCCTCTCTGCTCACCTCTACTGCCTGCTTCATCAGGTTCATGTGGGCCTCCTGCTTCGCAAGCACTTTCTAGAAGATGAGAGAAGTACAGTTAAAGAGCTTGGATTTGCATGGTGCCAACTGCAATGCTTCCTTCTGGAAGTCCTGCGGCTTACCAGGTGAGAGTCCCTCAGAAGTTGCTGGAGGCATTTTGTGTAGAGCGCATTCACCGAGTCCTGTGCAACACAGAGCAGAGAGAGGCGGCCCCCTTACAATCAGAGGCCGTGACACATAAACCTGAATGAGCGAAGGTTTTCCTGGCATGGAGAAAACCTTCCCAAAATGCACTTCCTGGGTAATATACGATGTTCAGAATAACTACATCATTGATTTTCTTTCCCATTTTTTTTAGGTACATATGTATTAAAAGTAGAAAACAATTCCCTTTAGAGTTACCATGGATGATAACAATACTCATTTTTAGACTTCTCCAAGATTTTCAAGTGTTCTAAGGTGACTTATGCTGCTTTTACAGTTCAGGAGAAACTTTTAAACAAAACTTCCAACAGTGAAGGCAGCACCCAGAGATGTTTCAGAGTAAACTGAGAGGGATCCTGAGGCTCTGAACTGGCCTGAGACAGGGCCTACCAGGCAAAGCCCGACAAAGCTACTAACTATGTGGTGACGGAGGCTCTTTCTTTCACATTCTCGGAATGTTCGGTGGAAAGAGGCGATGTTCCTGTCAAATCTCTCAGAGTGTCTTCCCAAAAATTCTCTCACGTCTTCAATAGTTTTCAGGGTAAAAGAATCTGAGGGTGCTGAAGGCTCTTCTGAAAAAGAGAAAGAAGGTCAGGTTGTCCGAGGTCTTCACTGTTTCCTGATGGGGGAAGTACCACATCCTTTGTCCTGCTCCCACAGGGCCTGGAGGCAAAGGCAGGAATATCCTTATTTCAAGATGCTGTCCAAGAACAGCCCAGTTACAGGACATCCTGAGGTCCAGAGAGCATGGTCCTCTCAAAACCTTTTCCAGGGACAATGTCTGCACTCCCTGAGGCCATGGGCATGATCCATGGGGGCTAGGAAAAGAAACCTGATTCCTGACAGTAAGAGCTTCAGAGCACACTTAACACAAAAATTGTCATCTCAACCTTCTGGAGCAACTAAAATAATAACCATTCTTTAAAACTAATGAGGTCTTGGGCTGGGGTTGTGGCTCGGTGGCAGAGTGTTTGCCTCGCATGTGTGAAGCACTGGGTTTGATCCTCAGCACACGTAAAAAATAATGATGATAAATAAATAGACAAAGTTAAAAATAATGAAAATCTCAAAGAGGCACAATGGGGAGGCTGGTGGGTAGTAATGTTATAAGAGCAAATCCTAAAGCTGACTCTCAGAAACAAGGCCAGGGGTATGGCTCTGGGGCGACATTCACAACCCAGGTTTGTCACAAGTACAGTGAGGTTCATGTGAATGGCACTTTCTGGAATTGTATAATACCCAACCTGGTCAACCAGATTCAGTAGCACCTCCTTAGCCAGGGATGACGTCGATTAAGTTCTAAGGGGAATTTTATAAATAGTAGGTTTCTACTAAGAACTTGAATATTTTCTTCGACATTCAACCTTTTAGCAGCTATACCGTGAAGAAGTTCAACAGCCCCATTTCATCAAGCCAGGAGGAAAGGGCTTTCTCCCAGAATACCTGAACTCTCTCTCTTTTCCAAAGGATGGGCTATACACAGGATGCTGAAACTTTCTTCTTTTTCATTGTAGAAAGTTTCTTCAAAGAGAATGGGCACTGAGAGAAGACAGGCAAAACCAGCTCCTAATTTAATCCTGTTTCCTTGTATAAAGACATCCTGGAACAAGAAAACCATCACTGCTGGCAGCTGACCCCCTCTCAGCCAACCCCACAATACAGCGCTGACCCAGACGCGGCCACCCCACTGCAGTGTCTTGCTCAGGCACGTACACTAACCAGTGAGTGGCAGCAGGGTGAGCAGCTCACTGGCAGGAAGACAGCATCATGCCTCTTAGAGCCACAGGGCTGCTGACCCCGAGCAGGCCTGCCAATAACCCCAACCTCCTCTCCCCACCAGTCCACATGCCTGGGCTGCCAAGTCCCAGGGACCAACCACAGCCTGACCCCAGTGGGAGGGGGTCACGGGGCCTGGCTCCCCTGAACGAGCCAGCCTTGGCTGCAAACAAAACTCCCCCTCTCAGCACCTACCTGCCTCCACTGGAAAAAAAGAAAAACACCCACCCACACTGCCATCAGGATAGACCAAAAAGACCACGGGCCACTTGACAGGATATGAAAGAAAGATAAAAAGCCCCATTCCTACCCAAAATGCCCAACTGTGATCTAATCGTGAGGAAACACCAGATAAGCCCATACTGAGGGATTCTGGAAAAAAAAAAAAAATGTCATGAAAGACACAGAAATGCTGAGGGGCTTCTCCAGATGAAAAGAAACTAGAAAGGCTAATAACCAAACACAGCGTTTGATCCTGGGTCTTAAAAAGAAAACTGTTTTTCTGTGTGTAAAAGGGCATTATAATGAGCCCAGTGTGTAAGGACCGTGAACTGCAGAACATTCTATCAAGGGTGAGTTTCCAAATGTGATCCCTGCATGGAAGTCACGTAAGAGTACGGCTGTTGTCAGAAATACACCCTGCACTGCCTTGGAGAAAAGGGCGCAGTGTCTACAACATCCTCCCGCAAGGTTGAAAAAAACAGTACTAACAGGAGTATTGGGCGAGACGGCTAAAACAAGTGTGGCATAGATGGGAACAGCGGGCCACCCTGGGAGGGTGTGCGAGGGTTCTATGTACTCAGCTCAAATTTCGGTGGGGTTGAATTTATTTCAAAACAGAGTTTTTTAAAAATAAAATATTCATCCCCTATGTCCAATTTTATAGCCAAGGAACCAAGGGCCTTTCAAGGGTCCTGGGAAGAAAGCTCACTTGGACATAGACCTTGCTCAGAAGGGGCTCAGAGACTCCCAGGAACAGGCAGAGGAAGCCACCTGGCTCCTCCGGACCCTCCCAGGGAGTGTCCCCTCACCAAGCCTCTTTCCTCCAAGGCTCTACCACAAAGGTGCGGTCCTCCCACCCAACCCAAAGGCTGCTGTGTGTCTCAAAGATGTTGCTTACCACAACAGATGTGAAAGGCCTCAGCAGGATTCCCTTCCCTCCCCCAGCCCCAAATACTGAGTCAACAACCCAAGAAATGAGTACCTTTCCATTTAAGGTTTGAAAATGTCCTTCCACTGGTATCAAAATGTAGGATTCAAACTGACAAGAGGACTGAACACTGCTTGATAGGCTTCCTTTACAGGGCACTAAGACCTGAAAAAAAATAATGACAATAAACACTAGAGAGAGATGCCATTTACAGCTTCTGCAGCACAGCTGGAACCATTACAGGAACCCACTGACAGAGACAACGGCCTCGCTTGCCAAAGTGGCTGCAGTTGCACCAAGCTGAGTTCATTTGTTGCGGAGATGATGGAAGCAGATGCTCCCCACCCAGGAAGAGGCAGGCTGAGGACAACACCAGTCCTTTTCCAAATCCAGACGCAGAGGCTGGTGGGCTTCATTCCCCTACTGGATGAGTCCCCCAGCTCTGTTCCCTGCACAACCACATGCAGATCTGTGCTTGGCTGACTCACTTTTGAATAGGAATTTCAGACTCAAGTGTACCTAAAAGGAAGATGACCGAAGCAGAGAAGCCCTACAGAGCCACCAAACTCCTATGACAGTCCAGTGGGCTGGGCACCATACCTGGTCATATGCTTCCCAGCCATGGCCCTGAACACAAGACTGGTCCTTGTTCCTTGGTTCCTTCCAACAAAAGTGCCCAGCACACAGGCGTGCTGAGAGAGTCATGCAGGTCACAGGACACACTCAGCCCAGGGATGGCACATAACCCGACCTTGGAGGGCCACTGCTCCTCCGGAATCAGAGGTGTCCTTTCCTTATCTTACTCAGCTCTTAGAGCAGGACATAAGTCCTTGGGTTTAACTTGTGGTCCCCAGAGAGCTGAGGGGCTATCGAGGAAGCCACCAGCAATCAGTCCCGAGTTCACTCCAACATGAGATGGCTGCCAATTAAGGAGCTGATTCCAGCTGATTCCACCTCCTGGTCCCTCCAAAACTAAAACTTGATGATTCAAATGGGTTAAATTTCAGGGGATGTCACAGAAACATAGAGTAGGAAACTCCAGAGGATGGGCCCTCCACCAAAATAATCATCAAGCTTAGAAAAAAAGCTATCAGAAACAACAATTCTGGAACTCCAGATCCTGATCAGTACACTTAGTATGTGAGAACCCGGCCACCAAAACATTCAAGAGTGGAAACATAATATAAAGGATATCCAAATACCTACAAGCAAGCTTTACCATCTGTGAACCGTGTGCCACAGTCTTGCATTCTCTGTAAGAACAGAGGTTTCTTTTTTAGCAACGTCATCTTAGGTAGACTTGTGTAATCTAAGCTGGGGCTCCCATTTCTTGAGCAATGCTATGTGTCAGGCACTGTGCTGAGTGGTTCAGAGAGCTATCACTTAATAACTGCCTAGGTAGGGTAGTTTCAGCATTATCCCCACTTTACAGATAAGGAAATTGAGGCTTAGGAAAGTTAAGTAACTTGTTCAAGGTCACAGCCAGTGAGTGGCATAGCCATGCTACAGACTCCAGCCACCTCCCTGGAGGCCCCATCCCACTGCCTCCTGGAAGCCGGTGCTGGAAGCACAGCTCAGTGCCCATGAAACTCCATCATCAAGGGCTTCTTCAGTTGGTGAGAATGAGCAGCATGGCCATCTCCCCTCAGAGGAACAGGACAATTCCTCACAGCAGAAAAGGGAAGCACTTGCTGATGGGAGAAGGAAATCCTGTATGTGAGGAGACCTTATAAACTCAAAAATTCAAGACTAAGATCCAGATGTGCATTTAACTACCAACCTCAGAAACAGAGCCACATTAAACACCACTACAGACCACAACTGGCAAAAGGCAGAAGGCAGGAAAGTGCAGAATCAACATGACCTGTTTTCTTCTGCAAATGAATGGCAAAGAAAGAAAGGAAAAGGAGGAAAGGGGAAGCTATAATTCTAAAATGCTGAAGACTGTAGTTTCACAAGCCTATACACATGTCAAAATGGGGTCAAAATGCGTCGAATTTTACACCATGAGCATACATAGTTCAACACAAGAAAAATTAGGACAAACAAACTTAAAAGACCAATCGGTCTATATAATGTGCAGCTCTCCTTTGGATTATGATTTGAACAAACCAACCATAAAACAAAAGATAGGAAAAAATTGGGGGAAATTGAAGTGACTATTTGATAATACTGAAGAATTATGGAGGATTGTTTGAGCTATGATAATGGCATTAGGGCTATATTTTTTTTAAAAAAGTCATGCTTACTTAAAAATATGTTCCTAAAAATATTTATAGTTGGAAATCATATGTCAGCCTTAAATAATAGTCTGGGATTTGCTTCAAAATAATCCAGGGTTCAGAAAGAGATGGAATGTGACCGGCCACTAAATTCCCATTTGTTAAAACTGAGTGAAGGACACATGGGGCTCATTATGTTATCCTTCCTACTTTTATGTTTGAAATTAAACATAATAATCTGGAATTTTAATTAAAAATTAAATAGAGGAAGGCCCTCAAGTATCAACTTAGAAACAAGAAACAAGGCTCCCATGGGCTGGGGATGTGGCTCAAGCAGTAGCGCGCTCGCCTGGCATGCGTGCGGCCCGGGTTCGATCCTCAGCACCACATACAAACAAAGATGTTGTGTCCGCCGAGAACTAAAATAAATAAATATTAAAATTCTCTCTCTCTCTAAAAAAAAAAAAAAGGCTCCCAGGGGCCTCATGGCTGCACAAAAGAGCCAAGAACCTGAAGACAGAAGAGTAAGTCTCACAGGGACAAGAGGGGCCAGTCCTGGAGGCATGTAAAGCCTGAACAAATGGCCCCACACCAGCTGCCTGAATGAAAGACCCACACCATCCTAGATAAGGAAGGGCCTTCATCTGCCTTTGCAGAACTGGGCACTCCTGATGTGCTCGGAGAACTCTTCCCAACCATCCTGTTCTCTTGTTTACACGCAGCTCCTCCTCCCCAACTTGAAGGAAGCATGTTGGCTCCTGCTGTGCTGAGTCCCATTGCCCAGCCTGCTACTCAATGTGCAGTCCATGTTTGTTCAGTGAACAGGGGCCTCCCGATTTCACAGGACCCCTCACCCAAAATTTCCTGACAGGGAAAAGAGTTCCAATTCCTCCCATTCCAAGGGAGAGAGGTCCCTGCTTCCCAGAGCATTTCACTATAAGCAGAAGCCAAAACGTGGGCTCTCTGTGGCCAATCCACCTCCATCAGAGTCCTTCTGAGACTGGGATGAGGAAACCCACCCTGAAATAGGTGGCAAAACAGCTATGAAGACACCTAGGTAGGTGGGGTCCTCCACTCAGAAGGTGCTGCAGAGCAGTCCTAGAATAGAAGGCAGGAGTCTAAGCAGCCTGTGGAGTGTAAGGTCCGTGTGTAGACCGCTAGCTAGAACCTACTCATTTCAAAGTTTAACAACTTTTTTGTAGTTCCCTTTACAAAGACTTTTAAAAATAACAGTAATTAAAGAAGAGAAAAAAGAATAAAAAGCAAGAATCTGCAATAGTGATACCTACTCCAGGGTACCCTCCTGGTTCCCCAAACTGGATTAAACACTCCACTGGAGCCTGTGACAATGACTATCCTACACTCATTCTTCTAACCATCAAATGGCCTGTTTCTAGAACTCCCTGAATGCCTCCTGTAATTCCCATTCATCCACGTAACCCAGGAAACCTAGCTCAGTGCCTGGCACATTACTGATGCTCAGTAAACTTTTGCTGGTTGAATCTACACTAAATGAATCCTAAGAACTAGAATGAGAACCTCAGTGTCCATAGCTGGGCTGCAGAAGTATTCAGCTTGAAAATCAGTTCCTGGGAAGCTGGATACCATTTTGTTACGTTCCCAGGCTAATCCCCAAAGCCTATTTAACCTATAATTAAAGGACATCAATAAAAGATCAAACTTAAATCTCCTTTTGTAATTTTTATTTTTCCTAAGAGTACATGGATCCACCCTCTAGTGCACCTGGAGAATCTGAAGGATCTTCCCTCAGCAGCTCATGGACAAGAGCCCCAGGGATGCAGGCCTGCCCAACACACTCTGAGGAAGCCACAAGTGCATAATCAGCCAGATGGTTAAAGGCATGGGGTGCCCATTTGAAGAGTGTAGGGTGTCACAGGCTCCTGTGAGTGGAATCTGGAAGAGCACTGGAGAAGGAACTTCTACTGTGCAATCAGAGAGCAGGTGACAATGGGAAGGAGATGCCATTGTCATGAAAGGGGGTCTAGAATGAAGCTAACTGGAGCAGCAGCTGGAGCAGGGTGGGACAGCAGTCAGGCTGCACACTCAGCCGCACACACAAGCTGGTGCAGATCAGCAAAGCATGAGGTGGCCCACCAGGTCCCTATAGAGGAACGAGCAGGGGCCATTAATCCTGCAGACACACATTTTTTGAAAAATGGGCTCAAATTTTTTTAGAGCCCAATAAAAACTGATCACAAGGCAAGATTCCAGGGCAGTCATACTTGGTCCCATGGCCAAGCTCCATGGAAAGAAATTCAGCATTCACCTGCCAAGGCCACATTGATCTCTCAGAAGTGACAGAAAGAATGAATGCCCTTTCAGAAGCCATCAGAATATTCTACTTGGTCATTCAACCAATGATGAATGAGATGGACTCAAGCACAACTACAGACTGGACAGGGATGTGCTGGTGGCCCCATCACATGGACAACAGGGGGCAGGAGAGAGCCACTGCCATCTGACCTCTTTGAGCATGCCAGGAGAGCAGCTCCTTCCCACTGCTGACTTGGGCTGGGAGGCCGGCCTCACTGACTCCCAAAGGTCAGAAATTCAGTGTCACTCAATACACACCACAAGTAGTTAGGGGATCCTATGGGTCTTGGGAGGGGCTGGAGTAAGGGGCCCAGGAGACTGGTAAGAACATGAGATAGCAAGTTAAAGGAGAATCTTCCATTCATTTGTGTACCTGAAAAGAAGATATCAAAAGGGCAAAGTTCTTATTCAAAATTTCCCTTCTGATAGGTGGCACACATCCATAATCCCAGCAACTTGGGAGGCTGAGGCAGGAGGATGGCTAGTTTGAGTTTGAGGCCAGCCTGAGCAACTTAGTGAGACCCTGTCTCAAAATAAAAAAATTTTAAAGGCTGAGGGTATAGTTTGTTGGTAAAGTGTTCTATCCCCAGTACTACATCAAAACAAATAAAAAATAAAATTTCCCTTCTGAATCTCCCTGTTGAAGTGAACTTGAGTAGGATTCCACTACTTGCAGCTGAAAAAGCACCTATGAGGTGAAAGGAACTGATAAATGCTGGAACACTTTCAGGCTTCAGTCAGCAAGACAACTTACAAAGAATTTACTGAAAAATCAAGGAATACCACAGTGACATTTATAAAAAGCAAAACAAAGTTATATATGATAAAACCCTCGATGGTGCTTAAAAGAAGAGCATTAAACAGAGACAAGAAGGGAGAAATTATTCCCGGTATTAAGTCAGGTCCTCCCTGAGACATGGCCACTTGGCATCCGGCCCCCTTCCTCTGCGTCAAGTCCCCCTGCAGTAATGAGTATATATTTGCCCAGGGTGGGACTGTCTCTCTTGCTAGAATTTAAGCTCCATGAGGGTAAAGATGGTCATGGGGACTGGGTGCAGTGGCATGTGCCTGTAATCCCAGCAGCTTGAAAGGCTAAGAAAGGAGGATCTTGAGTTCAACGCCAGCCTCAGCAACTTAGCAAGGCCCTGAGCAACTAATTAAGACCCTGTCTTGGGGCTGGGGTTGTAGCTCAGTGGTAGAGCCCTCACCTCTTAAGTGTGAAACCCTGGGTTCAATCCTCAGCACCACATAAAAAAATAAATAAACAAAATAAAGATATTGTGCCCATGTATAACTAAAAAAATATTTTTAAAAAAGACCCTGTCTTTAAATAAAATATAACAAAGGGCTGGGGATGTGGCTCAGTGGTTAAGCACCCTGGGTTCAATCCCTGGTACAAAAAAAAAAAAAAAAGACAGTGACGAGTGTTCCTATTTTCGATGAATTCCCAGCATCAAATGTACTGCCTGGCATGTGGCAGCATTTAATAACCACTGTGAGATGAACAGATGACAATGAATGTCTATGATGAAATTCACTGATATTTTAATTTCCTTCTTTGGAAATAGCTGTATTCACTATTTTTTTTTTTAATAACAAACTATGACTTCCAAAATCCAAAGTAAAAAAAGTTCTGGTGAAAATATGAATCACAAAATGAATCATAAAAACTGGAAGGGACCTGAGAAACCACACTTCTGAGGACAGAGGTCAGGAGAAAGATAGTTCCGATTTTGCAGAAAGGAAGCCAAGAACCTGAGGCCAACCTGAGCTAATCTTACTTCCCCTTTGGTTCGAATCCTCAGATGCCTAACGTGCCTGAGTTGAGTCCCACCAGGGGATAAGTGGAAGCACAGGTATGAGACGACACATGAAAAGAAGACCAAAGACGTCTCAAGCAGAGGGCACACAACAAACGCATTCAGCATGCTGCATCCTGAAATGCTGTCTGAAGATGGTCTGGGGGCCCAAGGACCAGGAAGACCTGCAACCCGGGGCCTGCCTGCCCTCCTGGCAGCAGATGTCCACACCACAGCCTACGTTTCTCCTCCATGCTTCTCCTTCCTCACTGGCCCTGTGGGCTTTTGAGGTTGTGGCCTGTTATGGAAGATCTTCCCCTTTAGGAAATGCCTTTCAGATTAATAAGAGCTCACAGATTTCATCCTCTCATGGGAGTGAGCACCCACCTCCTAACTGATGAGGTCCTGAGGAGGAATCTGACTCTGTCCTTGAGAAGCCCACAGGTAAATAAGAGAGAGAGGTGAGCACCTATGATTGCAGCACCGTCTTGGGCACTCCATGAAAGGGCACAATTCATCACAGGTGGGAGAGGAGCCCTGGGAGAAGGGATCACTGGGCTGCAGCTGCAGGAGGCTTCTTCGAGGGAGCAGTTCATGGCAGCCCCTGGGGCTCATTCTCACACTGGGCAGGATGTGGAGGTGAAGTAAACCCAGCACGTCTGTAACAGACTCCCACTACACTTCCCCTCCGGCCGCCACATCCACGGCATCACCAATGCCCAGGGACAACCTTCAGGATCAATGCACTTACTATGCCATGGATTTGGGCCACCTTACTGCACAAGTCAGGGCGCCACTTCTGAAGAGCCAGATAGAAAGGATTCTTCAGGAGATCTTCATCATATAGAGCCATATGGACTTCAGAAAGGTCAAAGTGAGTTTCCTGGGACAAGAGAAGAAGCAGCAGCAAATGACCACCTTCAGATTTATATATACCACATAGAAGTCTTCATCTAGTTATTTTTTTTTTAAGTGGTGCTGGGGATGGAACCCAGGGCCTCCAACACGCTGGCAAACCCTCTACACTGAGCTATACCCCCAGCCCTTCATCCTTGACATACTATTCTGTTCCACACAGGTATTTTATTTATTTATTTTTAAATTCTGCTCCACACTTTAACACTCCATCAGAATTATCAAATGTAATCCACCAATTCCCTGATGACCTATTTAGTGTTTAAATGTGGAAACTGTGTTCAATGGCTCTTATTAAACTCCAACTTGCAGCAAAGCATAAATGTCTATTTTCTGGACATCCTACTTGACTGTAACTATGATTCTAAAGATACCCATGGACTTTCTTTGGGTGGGGGGGGACCTTGCTATGTTGCCCAGGGTGTTTTGAACTCCTGAGCCAAGTTATCTTTCCGCCTCAGCCTCCAAGTAACTGGGACTACTAGCATGAGCTACCACAAGGCTCATGTACTTTTGATGAAATATTTAAAGCACACAGAAAAGTATTAGGTAATAACACAAATCCACTACACAGAATTACTGTATCATAACATTTTGCCATATTTGCTTTTGGGGGTTGGGAGCATACTGGGGATTGAACTCACGGGCACTCAACCACTGAGCCACATTCTCAGCCCTGTTTTGTATTTTATTTAGAGACAGGGTCTCACTGAGTTGCTTATCACCACTTTTGCTGAGGCTGGCTTTGAACTTGCGATCCTCCTGCCTCAGCCTCCTGAGCCATTGGGATTACAGGTGTGCACCACCATGACTGGTGGCCATATTTGCCTTTTAAGAAATAAAATATACCAGAGTAAACTGGGATTCTTCTTTAGCTATCCCCCATCTCATTTTCTCCTCCTCTTTCAAAAGTAACTATTATCTTTAAGTTGATGTACAGTTTTTCTTGCCCACGTCTATATGCCTTTAATATGTACATATTGAAAAACAGTAAAAGTATGGTGGGTTTCAAAAATAGAAAGAATGGTGGAAGACAGAGAACAGGAGGGAAAGAGAAGGCACTGGGGACTGAAATGAGGCAAATTAAATTCCATGCATGTACAATTATGTCAAAATGAATCCCAGTGGGGCTGGGGTTGTGGCTCAGCGGTAGAGCGTGTGCTTAGCACGTGCAAGGCCCTGGGTTCGATCCTCAGCACCAAATAAAAATAAATAATAAATAAAATAAAGGTAAAATTGTGTTCAACTATAACTAAAAAGTAAATATAAACAAATGAACTCCACTATCATATATATAGCTACAAAGCACTAATAAAAATAAAATTTAAAAATGACATCATGCTATTACAATTCTGGAACATACCCTTTTCACTCAACATTATGTTTTCAAGTTCTCTCCATGCTGAGTCACAGCTTATATTCATTCACTGATTTTTGCTATACAGTATTCCTTTTTCAATTGTGTTTTGTTTGCAGTGATGGGGATTGAACTTGAGGTCTTATACACTCCAGGTGTTCTACCACTGAGCTACATACTCCAGCTCCTATATAGAATTCTTGTAAGTGAATGTATCACAGTTTATCTAACACCCCATATTTAAGTTGCTTCCACCTTTCAGTATTATAATCAATGGCGCAAGAACACCCTTATAGCCTTGTATGTGTTCCACACACTGAAGCATGCCCCTAGGAGAAGCACTAAAAGGTGCAGTCACCTGCAATTGTGGCAGATGCTGACAACACAGGACCACTTTCTACCCCCATTCCCTTTATCAGGTCATACGCTGACCAACATTCCTTGTATCATCAGATTTTTTGTTGTTGTTGTTGTTATTTCTTGGCATTGTTGGGGATACAGCCCAGGGCCTTACCCATGTTAGGCAAATGCTCTACCACTGAGTTACATCCCCAGCCCTTCATCAGATTATTTGTCAGTTTGTGCGATGGTCTGAAGGTCTAGGTTCCCCCAGTGTATCCTAAACTCTGGGTGATGGTATTTGAAAATAGAATCCTTGAGTGTGATTAGGTCACAAGAGCAGAGCCCTCATGAATGGGATCTGTACTCTTATAAAAGAGGCCTGAGCGCTCCTTGGCTCCTTCTGCCCTGTGAAAAGACAGCCATCTAGGAACGAGGAAGCACTCAGCCCTCACCAGACACTGAATCCACTGAGCCTGGATGATCTTGTACTTCCTAGCCTCCAGAACTGTGACAAATAAATTTCTGTTGTTTATAAGATGCCCAAGTTGTGGGGGTTTTTGTTGCAGCAGCCTGAAGGGACTAAGATAGTCTGTAAGTATAAACTAGAATGCACCGTTTTTCTCTAATGAAGTTAGAAAAATGAAAATTGACAATTAAGTGAAGTCAAACATCATTCTTCATGTTCTATAAATTGCTTTATGTCTTTTGCCCACTTTTGTAATGGGTTGTTGGCCTTTTTTCCCTTATGATTCATAGTTATTTATATCTCTAGATAGTAAATATGTTGTGAATATCTTCTCCCAGCCTATGACTTGATTTTTTTTTTAAGTGTAGGGGTGGTGTGGGGGGGGTACTGTCTAGCTATGTTGCCCAAGTTGGCCTCAAACTTTTTTCCTCCTGTCTCAGCCTCCTGTGTAGCTGGAATTACAGGCACAAACCACTGCTTCCAGCTATGACTTATCTTTTAATTCTTCCAAATTGTTGTTTTCAGGAATAGTTTATTTTAATATAGATGGATTTGCTAATCTTCACCTTTATGGTCAGTACTTTTTGGATCTTAAGAAATCTGCGCCTATCCTCTGGCATACCCCTTTGCAAAATGAATTCACTGTTCCCCCTATAGAAGGGGGAGTCTATTTCCCTGCCTTTTGAATTCTGAGCCAGCTTTCAATCTATGACCTGCTTCAGCCAACACACAGAAGTGATGCTATGTGATTTCAGAGCATCAAACTTGGGAGGCCTTGCAGATTTCACTCTGGTTCTCTTGGAACACCAAGCCCAGCATGCTCGAAGGAAGCCCATGGGATTAAAGACCATGGGAGTGGGGTGTGGGGGGCACATGGTCCAGATAGCACAGCCAACTCGCCAGCAGATGCAGCCACACCAGCAACCCCAGGTGAAACCACCAGAAGGGCCACCTAGCCACCCCACAGAAGAGTGGAAGTAATGAAATTGGGGAAGTTTTAAGTTACTAACTTTTGGTCGGTTTGTTATGCAGCAAAGGCTATCTGAAACCACATTCTTTCCAACTTCAAAGCCTTAAAT